>NW_022984810.1:60487-291760 GCF_010094145.1 Didymella exigua CBS 183.55
GCATCGAGAGAATACAAGCGCAGCATCGAGAGAATACAAGCACGGCATCGAGAAAACACAAGCACGGCATCGAGAAAAGACAAGCGCGGCTTCGAGAAAAGACAAGCGCGGCATCGAGAAATAAAAAGTGCTGGACATGGGGGCCTTGATGGACAATTGCAAGTCGTAACGTTGAACACAAGTTTTGGTCGTGCACTACACAATGTAGTCTAGTGCCTGTTGCTGTATAGTACAATGTACCATTCACGCCGTGCTATGCCGAATATCCGAACCGTGAAGCAGAAAGATCAGCTAGCTGCTTAGCCCTTGACCTTGTAGATGGCCTCGGCAAGACGCCCCACGTTCTCGCTGGTGATGCCAGCAACCGAGATGCGGCCGTCCTTGGTGGCATAGACGGAGTGCTGCTGTTGTCAGTAAACGTGAGCGGGTGAAATGTCATGGGCTACCAACCTGCTCAGCGAGCTGGGTCATCTGCTCAGCGGTCAGACCCGTGTAGGCAAACATGCCAATCTGGGACGTAATGTGGCTCCAGTCATGCTTGCTGCCAAGCTTCTCGAGGTTGTCCTTGAGGAGGGCACGCATGGTGATGATGCGGTCGGCCATGCCCTTGACCTCACCGAGCCACTGCTGGTTGAGGGAAGAGTCGTTCAAGATCTCCGAGGCGATGCGGGCACCGTGCACGGGGGGGTTCGAGTACAGTGGGCGGACGAGGATCTTGACCTGCGAGTCGACGCGCTTCTTCTCCTCGGCCGACTCGCAGACAATGGAGAAGGCACCAACACGCTCGCCGTAGAGACCCATGTTCTTGGCGAACGACTGGGCCAGGCAGGGGCGGAGGCCCTCCTTGATGAAGTGACGGAGGGCAAAGGCGTCCTTGTTGGTGTCGCCAGAGGCAAAGCCCTGGTAGGCCATGTCGAAGAAGGGGTAGTGGTCGCCCTCCTTGACGGCGTCGGCAATCTTCAGCCACTGCTCCTCGGTGGGGTCAACACCGGTGGGGTTGTGGGCGCAGGCGTGGAGCAGGACGATGCTGTTCTTAGGCATGGCCTTGATGTCGGCGACCATGCCATCAAAGTCGAGGCCGATGGTGTCCTTGTTGTAGTACCTGTACTTCTCGACCTTGAGGCCAGAGTCCTTGAAGACGGCGGCGTGGTTTGCCCACGACGGGGTGGGGATGTAGATGCTCTTCGCGTGAGGGTAGTGGCGCTCGAGGAAGGCGCCACCGATGCGGAGGGCGCCGGTGCCGGAGATGGTCTGGGTGACGGCGACGCGGTCCTCGGCGAGAGGCTGCGAGTCAGACCCGTAGGCGAGCTCGAGAGCGGCCTTGGTGAACTTGGGGACACCGGTGATGCCGGCGTATTCCTTGTCAAGGGCTGCGTCAACCACCTTCTTCTCGGCCTGCTTCACAGAGGGCAGCACGTAGGGCTTGCCCTTGTCGTCGCGGTAGGCACCAACACCTGCGCGCGTCAGTCGCGGTAGATGGATCGTGTGCCGGGCAGATACTGACCAAGGTTGATCTTCTTGGGGTTGGTGTCGGCCTTGAACGCCTCTGTGATGCCAAGAATGGCCTGGGGGTCAATGGTAAGCTTCGCGCGTCTGCTGGTCACGTGGAAGATGAACATACATCCTGCGATTGTGTTAGCCACGCCGCGCTTCATCAACGCCGCAGTCGACTCACGGGCGGTCCCTGCGGCACGGTCGACCATGCCGAGGCAGCGCGAGCGCCGGCCTTGACGGTGAAGGTCTTGTTTGCTGCTGCGCGCAGAGCGGTGCGGGATGTGCTGAGCATCATGGCTGTGTGGCGTGTGTGGGTGTGTGGTGGAAGAGGACAGGGCAGTGGGTGGAAGAGGACAGGGCAGTGGGAGGAAGAGGACAGGGCAGTGGGAGGAAGAGGCAGGGAGAGGGAGCACGATGTGGCGCGGTGTGGCGCGATGTGGCTCGGTGCGAAGCTGTTTGCTAATTAGTCACAAATCTGGGGTACCTAGGTAGGTTTGGTGATGTCGCGGAATGGAGGGCTGTCGGAGAATTGGCCGTCATGGTCGTGGACAGGATTTGCGGCGATTGGCCAGAGCTTCAGCGAGCTTCCAATGTCCTTGCGTTAAGTCCGACGCCAGCGATAATTTTCTGGGACGCGCGGGTGCAGCGTCGCGTTGGCGTGTTGCGGTGCAGGACAAGCCACAGCAACGTGCCAGCCGTCAACCCGACCCATAGAGTGCCAGTGGTCAGCCCGACCCATAGAGTGCCAGTGGTCGACCCGACCCATAAAGTGCCAGCGGTCAACCACTGCAGAGTAACAGCGGTCAACCACTGCAGAGTGACAGCCGTCAACCACTGCAGAGAGACAGCCGTCAACCACTGCAGAGTGACAGCGGTCAACCACCGCAGAGTGGCAGCCGTCAACGACCCTCACTCGGCAGCATGCGCCCTGCTCTGCGACAGGCCAGGACGCTGCTGAACCACGATGCGCGGCAGGCCGCGATCCCGACGTTCCTCTGTCCAGCGCTGCTGAGACCTGCCAGCCAGCCGCCTCGCCGCCCTGCAAGGCCTGCACAGCGCTTCTCAACATTCGGGCGAGCGCAACAGGAGGCCCCGACACCCGTCCACTCCCCCGAGACCATCGAGCGCGCGCCCCTCGATGCGAATGCGCCCCCGAACAGCACGCGGCCGGCGCAGAGGTCGCTGCCCAGGGCGTGTCCTGGATGTGGAGCGCCGTCGCAGCTGTACGACAAGGCCGAGGCGGGCTTCTACAACGTCGACAGGGGCGCGGTGCGGGCGTACCTGGCCTGGGACCCCGCCAGAGTCCGGGAAGCCAGAGTCCAAGCCACGCAGGAAGACGACGTCTACTCGAGAGCGCTAAAGGACGCCGACCCCGCCCTTCTGGAAGAGCTGGGCGTGCTGGACGCGCCGGACGCGCCCACTGTCGCCGAGGCGCCGTCGCCAGACACGCCCGTCTGCGACCGCTGCCACAACCTGGTCCACCACAGCGTCGGCACGCCAATCCACCACCCCACCGTCGAGTCGATCCAGGCCACGCTGTCCGAGTCGCCCCACCGCCGCAACCACATCTACCACGTCGTCGACGCCGCCGACTTCCCGCTCTCCATCATCCCCAATCTCCAGTCCTCGCTGCGCATCCCCAAACTGCGCACGCAGAACCGGCGCGCCAAGCACAAGGGGTGGGTGGCCAACGACCGCATCGCCGAAGTCAGCTTCATCGTCACGCGGGCCGATCTGCTGGCGCCGAAGAAAGAGCAGGTCGACACGCTCATGCCCTACGTCACAGAGGTGCTGCGCGACGCGCTGGGCCGCGACAACAGCAAGGCCCGTCTGGGGAACGTGCGGCTCGTCAGCGCAAAGCGCGGCTGGTGGACAAAGGAAGTGAAGGAGGACATTTGGGACCGCGGCGGCGCAGGCTGGATGGTCGGCAAAGTCAACGTGGGCAAGTCTCATCTGTTCGAGGCCGTCTTCCCCAAGGGCCGCGGCGCAGACTACCAGGACGTGCGCACGATCCGCAGCGCCGCCGAGCGCGAGGCCATGATGAGCGCCGCGCAGTCGGTCCAAGACGTCGCGCGCGTGCAGAAGCAGCTCGCAGACGACGACGCCGAGACGGAACGCTACAACAAGCGCCCAAGCCAGCACCTCCACCAGCCGCCCCGAGCCCTCGAGCGGGACGCCGAGGAAGAGGAAGACGAGGAAGAGGACCCAGACGCCCTCCTCCCTCCCCCGCAGCCGTACACGCCCTACCCCGTCCTCCCCATCGCGTCCTCCCTCCCCGGCACAACCGCCTCGCCCATCCGCATCCCGTTTGGCAAGAACCGCGGCGAGCTCGTCGACCTGCCCGGTCTGGCGCGCACGTGGCCCGGCCTGGAGACGTTTGTGCAGCCCGCCCACCACCAGGACCTGGTCATGACCTCGCGCCTCAACGCCGAGCGCCTGTCGCTCAAGCCCGGCCAGAGCCTGATCCTCGGCGGCGGCCTGCTCCGCATCACCCCGGTCACACAAGACACCGTCTTCCTGGTCCACGCCTTTGTCCCCCTCCACGCACACGTCACGCGCACCGAGAAAGCAGCCGCGTACCAGACACAAACCTCGGACCGCCAGCTGCAGGTGCCGCCCATCCTAGCCCCCAACGTAGGCGACAAGATGGCCTCGGCCGGCCGCTTCGCACTTTGCTTCGACGCGACCAAGAAACTCGCCGGCCCGCTGACCAGCCCCGTCGCCGCCAAAATGAAACCCGAAAACCTCCCCTTCCGCGTCTGGAGCATCGACGTCCTGCTCGAGGGCGTCGGCTGGCTCGAGGTCAGCGCCCAGACGCGCCGCCCGCAGGGCTGGTCGCCACCGGGGATGCGCAAGAAGGATCCGAATCACGCGCGGCATGCGCGCGAGGCGCGCATGCGCGAGGAAAAAGAATACAAGGACCGGAAATTCGCTGCCATTGCTGCCGCCGAGCAGCAGGCAGGCGGCGGTGTCGAGGACGCGCTGTCGCGCGCGTTTGCGCCGACGCCGACGCAGATGCAGACGCAGACGCAGACGCCGACGCCGACACAAACGCCGACGCCGACGCAGACGCAGGAGCATGGCGACGCCATGGCGGACTGGCAGGACGCATATCCCGAGATCGAGGTCTTCTCGCCGCTGGGCCGGTTCGTCGGCGTGCGGCGGCCCATGTGCGCGTCTGTCGTCATGGGGCCGAAGCAGGTCAGCAGCCGCGAGAGGGTTGCGCGCCCGCGCCGCAGCATGAGGAGCGTTAAGCGGCAGCGGAAGCCTGGGGGTGGGGAGTAGTGTTGCGGGGAGAGAGAATGGGGTGCTGCGGGGAGAGAGAATGGGGTGCTGTGTGCTGTGTGACGGCGTTACAGGTGTTTCTCGTAGCATAGCGAGGGCGTGGACTGTAGAGTGTAAATTAGATGGGACTGTAATGTATGTATGTATACATGGCTTCATACGCCACCGCTTGGTGGCTAACGCCGTACTCCATGCCGCCCACTTCCTCGGCCGCGCAATCGCCCCATGTCCCGTGTCAGATGCGCACAAGCAAGCTACTCCCGCGATGCTGATCGGCGAATCGAACTGTCCGTCAAGATCAGCGGTATTCCCTCACTTCACACAACAGCCTCTCTTGTCCTCTTCGCCGCCGAGCATGCTGCGCGTCTAGGCGTACTCCTGCTTCTTCCGCTCTAGCACCTCGAAGAACGGCTTCTGTTCCTCCGCACAGCTCCGCCCTTCCTTATCGCAGCCGGGAAAGTTGGCCACAAAGTTGCCCTCCTTGTACTGGCCCTTGTCGGCGCTGGGGCCCGAGACGTATGCGTTGAGCAGCGATTGCGGGACCATGGCGAGCTTGGCCAGGATAGTGCCGTGCCACCTAGAAATGTCAGTCTCCGTCTCAATACCTCGCGGGATACAGAGCAAGAGGCTCTGCTGTCGCTGCACTCACTGCACGATATGCTCGAGCGCGTGCGCCTCGGCCTTCTGGAAGTTGTAGCTGCGGTAGATGGGGTCGAACCACGCGTCCAGGAAGAACTTGGCCCACTCGCCGTTGCGCACCACGAAGCTTGCATCGCTCAGTCCCTCCTTGTCCTGCGTGACGACGAAATCGATCCGCTCGCCCTTCAGGTTGCTGAACGTCTTGATCACGCTGTCTGGCGGAACCACGGGCGCGTTGGTGATCATGTGTTTCTCGAGCACGGCTGGGTTGAGCAGGTGCGATTCGAGCGACACGTCGGGGGCCGTTATCAACGCAGTGCTGTCGAGATACCAGAAGAACGTCGAGCCGGGGTGCAGCGTCATGGCGTGGCGGAGCGCGGGGACGCGGGACCACGTGCTGGGCGCTTTGTTGAGGGGGTACTGCGAGGGCGTGGGGAAGTGGGTGAGGTAGCCTGATACTGTTAGTACGCTCTTACGCCTCCTGCATGCGTCTCCATGGCTTCTTCGTGGGGGGCGACATGCCATGCTTCTTCGCGTACTCCTCCCTGTTCGCCTTGATCTTCGCCGTCCACGCCGGGTTCGCGCTGGGATCCAGCACCGTGACGACGACGACCGGCGCACCGCTTCCCACCGCGACCTTGGGTATGTTGGCCAGGGGCGCGGAGCTGGAGCGCCCGCCTATTATGCCCAGCAGCCAGAGCAATGTGAGGAAGCCCAGCACGGCGCCGGCGACGCGGGGCTTGCTGCGCAGGAGATTTCGCAGCGCAGGCGGCATGATGGAGGCAGTCTGGGTGTTGCGCGCGGCGTATGGCGGCGGCCGCGAGGTCTTGCGCGGTGGCATGGCGAAGTGCATGGTGAAGGTGTGGGGCCAGGAGGCCTGGTGGATTGGGGGGGGCAAACGAGCGTCGCAGTTGGAGGTGGGTGGAAGCGCGAGTTGGATTATAGGACCATGTCTGAGGTTCGAGGCGTCAACAGAACAGCGACAATGAATTGTCTGAGATCCGTCTACCTGACATGTGTCTGTGTCGCGGGAGAAGGACAAATTGTGGCTTGGCAGACCCTTGCATTGATTCGGGTCCGGGGTGCTGCTGGCGCCCGTTGGGCGAGGTACTCGCGAGCTGACGATATATTTGGTTGCGCTCTTGCGACTTTTCCATTCCACCATTACTCGGACATGCGCTCCAGGCATGCTTCACTCTGCGGGTTTAACGGGCTCAACAGCCTACAAGGCTTCAGACCTACGGTGTCCTCCGCCACCCCCTGCCGAACCCCTACCAACAGCGACAGCAACGCCTAGACGAACGGCATCTGTGCTATGCACTTAGTTTGCAACGATATGCGCGTAATCCAGCCGCTCAAAGTCGTACGCCAGCCTCGGAAATTTCATCTGACGTCGCCAAGACCGAAGATGCGGAATTCAATGTCCATGGCACAGGCTGACGGGACACCCTCACGGTCCACTCGATGCCCCTCGGCGGATAGCGGCTCACAAACGTTCAGAGTCTTCACTCCAACGTCACTCATTGCGCGGTAGTCTCACAGCTTAGAAATAGCATGGGGGTCCGCTATGACGTCGCTGTATTGTCACCATGCGCTCGAGGAGGAGAGCTTATATGAGCGCCGTTGTTCAACGCCTTCTGCCACATTCACGATACCCAACACCTGTTTCTGATACCCATTTCCATTTTGAACGCAAAAGTTACAATGGTCAACAAGGTCATCCAGCTTCGATGTTGTGTGAATGAGTACCAGTGGGGGAAACTGGGTCGCGAGTCCATTGCAGCAACACTATGCGAGAAGACCCCAGGGAGTGGCTTCAAGCTTGACGAGAACAAGCCGTATGCTGAGATGTAAGTTATAGCTCGGAAATCTCGGCTTCTGTGTCTGACAAGACCAGGTGGATGGGCACATACCCAACACTACCCTCATATGTCCTCGAGACCGACGTGGACCTCCAGAGCGTGCTTGACAAGTACTCCGACGAACTCATTGGGCAAAACGTCATCAAAAAGTTCGGTCACTCAAAGCTGCCATATCTCCCCAAGGTCCTGTCGATAGCAAAGGCGCTCCCTCTCCAGCTGCACCCGGTACGTTCACGCATGAGCCCTTTCAGTCCAGAGCTAACAACATGGCCAGAACAAAGCCCTCGCCGCAAAGCTCCACGCAAAGGACCCCGACCAGTTCACCGACGCAAACCACAAGCCTGAGATTGCGCTCGCCCTCGGGCCATTCGAGGCCTTTGTTGGCTTCAAGCCACTTGAGACGATCCAGAAGCTTTTTGGGCTCGAGCCTCTCAACAAGTTCCTCCCCAAGGTCCAGAAGCCCGAGTTCGATGACCAGACCCTGAAAACGGTCGTCGAGAACCTGCTCAAGGCATCAGAGGACGATGTGAAGAACACAAACAAGGCTCTCCTGGACTTGCCCAAGGACAAGTTCGGCAACGAGACGTACATTCCGGAGCTCATCCCGCGCCTGTCAGAGCAGTACGACATCGAGGACAACGGCACCCTCGTTGCGCTCCTCACCATGAATTACCTGCAGCTCGACGAGGGCGACAGCATCTACATCCCCGCTGATGGCATCCACGCGTACCTCTCTGGAGACATCATCGAGTGCATGGCGCGATCCGACAACGTCCTCAATACCGGTTTCTGCCCCCGCGCTGACCGCAGCAACATCGACACCTTTGTTGGCTGCCTGACATTCAGCCCGCACGACACGAGCGAGGCGATCCTGAAGCCTCGCAGCTTCGATGGTAGCTCGAACGGCAAGACCCAGATCTACGCACCGCCCATGAGCGAGTTCAATATGCTGGTGACTTCTTTGAAAGACGGCGAGAGCGACAAGATCCGCGCGATCAGAGGGCCCAGCGTTATGATCGTGACTGAGGGCGAGGGTACGCTGAAGGCCGAAGACACGGAGCACAAGTTGAGTGCAGGCTACATTTATTTCATCGGTCAGGGCACAGAGATGGAGTTTTCGGCAACAAAGAAGCTAAAGGCCTTCACAGCCCATGCCGAGTAGGAGGCTAAGAGGCTGAACCTAAATCCGCCCCGCGGACATGCCGTTACGACCGATTGGAGGACTTACGACTACCAAGACTTTCTCCGCACGCAGTAGACACGAATGTACACCAATGTAACTCGATCAAGACAGTTCCATGATTCCACGGTTGGTGTTGCGGATCCGGCGTTCCCGTTCCCCACACAACCCCTGCTCACCCCGCACATGCAGAGCATACGCGCATCCCCCGCGTTGGAAGCTATAAAACCCGAGAGGGAAGCTCACATGTGTTTGTATACAGACGGCTCCGTGCTCAAACGACTCGCAGCTCAATTGACCCATTGACCTTGACTCAACATCCCAAGTCCAGGCAATTGTCCCTCGTAATCAGCTGCTTCACCGGTAGGCCGGTACGAGCGCTTCGTATTGACGGAGAGCCATTGCTTACTGTGATCAGTCACTCGAAGCTTTTACCATGGCTTCGGCATTGCCAAAACGAGACTCGATGGAAGCTGGCGTCGGGATACCACTCTCCACGAAATCTTCCAGCCCCCGACCTGATACAGATCAACCTAAACAGAGAGCCAGCCTGACCTCTCTCCCGCCGTCTATCCGGAACACAATCTACAAGTATGCACTCGACACTGAGCTTGTCAACACGGGCTTGTCCAACGTCTCATACACCCAATCTCTCGACAGCGCTACCGGAATGTTGCAGTTCAAAGCTTCGAGATCGCCCTTCCCCGTCGAGACCGGTCTGTTCTACGTGTCTAAGCTCATCGGCACCGAGGCTCTGCACTTCTTCTACTCCTCGAACCTCTTCGTGCGCCTCAGCCTCTTCACCTCGGACGCTCGTCACGCAAAGACGATGCTCATCGACTCCGGGCTGCTCTTCGCCGCGCCGCCAGTCTCGATGCTCGAGACCAGCACGCACCACGCGCTCGACGTCGATCTCATCGAGAAGAACAGCGAGAAGAAGCGAGCGACCATCATGTTCCCCGCCCAGTACCTGCCCCGCCTGATCAACTTCCTCCGCTCCGCCGGCGAGGTAACCAAAACCTGGGGCAATACACGCACCCTGCACCTCGCCATCGTGAACAGCTACTCCTTCCCCACATCCCGCCTGCAGGGCGATCTCCTCGAGCCCTTCCGCGTCCTGAAAGGCTTCTCCTCCGTCACCATCGCGCCCGCACACACGCTCCCACACTACACGTCCGGCCTCAGCAGCTCGATCACAACCAAGACGTTTGACGCCTCGCACTGGATCGAGACTGTAACCGAGCTCGCCGACCTCAGCGACGCTGCGCGCGCCACGACCACCGCCGGCGCCGCTGACCACGCCCTCAGCGCAGAGTACGCGCAAGCCGTCGTCGTCGCGCTGACGTACGGCTTCCTGACCTCGGCCGAGGAAATCCACGGCCCCGCCCATGCAGAAGAGACGTTCAAGGCCATCCAGCGGCTGCGCTGGCGCGTCGAGCTGGGTCTCGGCATCGCGCTGTCGCTGCAGCACAAGAGTTTGGACAGCCACAAGGACTGGCTCACCGACGACGCTGTGCCCGCGCTGCAGCGCAAGGCGGCCGCGCGCGATCTCCTGCTCGCCGAGACGAGCATCTCCCGCGCCCTCAGCTTGGCCACGGATAGCCCGAGTCCCGCGGAGAACCCGTGGTATCTGAGTCTGCCTGTGGAGCTCATCCCACCGAATAAGCCGGGGTGGTTTGAAGAGCAGGAGAGGGCGCAGACGTGGTATGCGCTGGGCGTTGTGCATACGAGTCTGGGCGAGTATCTGTTTGCGGCGGGTGCATTTGAGCGCGCGCTGGGCATGTGGGGTGCGGGTGAGGGCGTGGAGAAGGTCGAGGCTGCGTTTGAGAAGGCGCGGATTGGGATTGAGAGTGATAGGGAGGGTATGTTCAAGGGGCGTGTGCAGCCAGGTAGCGGTCTGCGTCGGGCTGCGCGGGTTGCGAAGATGAGCGTAGACGAGTAGAATGGCGTACATTATGTAGCAACTCAAACCACCTCCCAAACATGCTCCCGTTTTCTGCTCACGTCCTAGGTGTCAATCCGACCTTGCAGCCATTCAGCCCCGTGCAGGTGATGCTGAATTTCTCCCTCCACGCGTCGAAATCCCTCCTCTCGATATCAAACCCCTGCACCAACCTCACCACAACATACATGGCCTCCGTCAGCGCAAAGCTCTGCCCAATACACACCCTGGGGCCACCAGAAAACGGGACAAACGCCCAGCCAGGCCTGAACCCCGGCTCCAGCCACCTCTCCGGGCGGAACGCATCAGCGTCAGCCCCGAAAAGGTCGGAACGGCGCTGCATGCTGTACATGTGCCACGCAACATAGCTCCCCTTGGGCACGAGCACGGGCTGACTCTCATGCGCGCCGCCCCCGCGCGGGAGCAACGTGTCTTCCAACGCCTCCCTCGAGTTAAGGGGGACGACGGGATACAGTCTCTGGCTCTCGCTCACGACGGCCTTGAGGAATCTCATATCCTTGAGCTGTTCGTAGGTCGGCGCATTACTACCCACGGCTTGCTCGATCTCAACCCGGAGTCTGGCGAGAACGGAGGGGTGGCGCGGGAGGTTCCAGATGAGGTTGCTGAGGAGGGAGGCCACGGTATCGCGGCCGGCGAGCAGGATGTTGAGCAGCTCGGAGCGGATTGTTGTACGGTTTGGAGTCGCTTCGAGGAGGGCAGAAATGAAGTTGTATCGTTGCTTTCCTTCTGTTCTAGATCCGGCGATGTGCGCGTCGATGATACGGTCGACGAAGTCTGGAGGTGGTCAGCACCGTGTGGATTCCTGATGACGGAAGCATGAGAACTTACCTTGCATGATCTTGACGTGCTTCTTCTTCGCCTTGTTAAAGCGATCGGGCAGGAAGAGCGTGATTGTGCCCCACTTCTTGAATGCTTCTCGCTCAAAAGGGTTGGATGCGTAGTCGAATGCATCGCAGAAGGCTTGCACCTCGCTCGCGTTCTGTCCCTTATCGAGTGCATTCGTACTCCGTCCAAACAGTAGATCGGTCGCCATGTCCATACTCAGATCATGCAATAGGGGCTGAAGGTCCACCGCGCTCCCATCTTTCGGCACAAGCTCAAACAGGCGCTGCACGTGTCGCTCTAGAGATTCTGTGTCGGAGATAACGCTGCGCTCGAAACACGGCCGCAGCATCTCGCGAGAGTGCTTCCACGCCGCTCCCTCGTTGACGAAAATGCCCATCCCGAGGTAGGATCGTATTTCATCGATGCGTTCGCGGCCGAGACTCCACTTGCTGAAATCTGTGGCGAGCACGGCCTTGACATTCTCTGGATCTTCTGTAGGACTGTGAGAGGCTCGAGCTGAGTTGAGTGAACAGAGGGAGCGCACCTGTGGTGTAGATGTCGGTTCCCAGGATGTAGTGGTGCCGTGTATGGCATTCGAGCTCAGAGAAGCTGGATTGCATGTGCGGTAGCAAACGGTGCTCTTTGATAGCTTTGATCTGGGCGTACCAGAAACACAGACCGAAGGTGAAGGGTGTTTGGCGCCTTTTGGCAGAGAGACAGCCGTGTTGGGCGGCGAATGCACGCAAACGTCGACCGGTGGTGAAGTAACAGTGAATTCTTCGGGTTAGGTAGATGGCGAGGAGGGAAATGATTACGTTGACTGTGGTGAAAATGGCCATGATGAAGCGGTGTCAAGAGGTTCGAGAAGTCGAAAACCAAAATTGACAGCCCGTAATTACCTAGCGTAGATGAATCACGATGGAATCTGTTGTAAAACGTGCTTGAGATCTGCGATTGATGCTTTGGGGGTCCTTCTGCTCTGTTGCTTTAAGTCTCACAGCGGTGATCAGGCAACCGTTCTTGTACACTCACCATCGGCGACCCGGAGCGTAAGCGCTAGAAATCGGATGATTTCTCCTTAGATCCCAGTATGTTTCATGTCAGCAATTGCGGTGGACGATGATGAATCTCGTAGAATATCGCATTGTTGGTATAAAGAGGAAGTGACGGAGAAAGTGATCAGCCAGTTTCGGGAAAGCGGGGTCAGGCTAGACACGACAGCAGTTGCGATGGGCACTTAATGGCTAGCATCTTGGCTTTGCTAAACAGACGAACATATCCCGCGGTTTTCTCCTTGTTCTAACGATCTGATCCGATTGGCAGTTGTGCAGTGTGCAGTGTGCAGCGACACAATCCGAATTCTCCCGGACGATGCCCATGTTGTTCTGCGAGCCGCACCCCGAATGCCTAGAATGAGATACCAATTCTATTCCTACACTCTGCTTGCAGACGTGGGAGTTCTAGAATCGCGTCCTCTACTAGTATCTCTCCACTCAGTCGTTGGGCATCAAATGTCGAGAGAAATTTTCCATTTGACGTAACTTAGCTAAAAGAGGGGAGAAACGACGATACCAACGCAGTGCATGCAGCATAGTACATATCCAAACGAGTGGCCAGATTTCTCCAAGAACAGATTGTGTCGAGCGCCCAGGACTTGCCTTCGTGTGAGTCGACAAAGGAAGGTCGCAAGATAGCTTCCTGACACTAGCGCTCCTGTTGCGAAGGTGAGAAAACTGCAAGACATAACGCCGATTTCGCTGTACAGGGGTTTCGAAGTTCATGAAACCGAATCTGTAATCCAATCGGTCAGGAAGAAACAAAAACTGTGTCCTTGTATTCCAATTAGCCCATGCTCGTTCACCACGTGAAGGTGTGGTACTGGGAGGCCCGCGAAAGTAAAGTCGCAGCGCAAGACGAAGAAGCAAAGGTCGTAATATCGAGTGGAACAAACAAGTGGAGGAAGCTCAGAAAGCAAGGGATACAATGCAATCCTTCCTCGGTACTTGGATAGGTGGATCGGTCAGTCTGTGAGTTGTGTCGGTGACATTGTTTGTGCGTGGTCTGCGGTCACATGGGTACTGAATGGCGAGCCAAACGGTTGCGAACTTGGGAACCTGCGAAGGGTTGATGCGCTGAAAAGCTTTAAAGCACATCGTAAAGAAAGGGAATCGTCAGTCAGAAAGGTATGCGCGTGGCGTCTCAAGACTCGAGGTACGCATCCATGGCGTCCTCGAGGTCCTTGCTGAGGAGATCGTACTTGACCTCATCGTCGATCTCGTCGACGGGAAGATAGACGTCTTCCATCGTGGGGATGCGCGCAATCTGGTCAATCGGATACTGCTCGACAGCTTGGAGCTGGTTCCACGAAAGCCCTGGTGGACCTTGCTCACGGGGAAGAGGCGGGAACCGGCCAACGCCAGTCTTCGCACGATCGTCTCCCTCCCACTTCAGCTCCGCTAGGCATGGCCATGGGGCAATCTCATCCTTACCGTCCTGCCAGTCCTTACACCAGATCGTCTTCGCACCGAGGGCTCGACCGTAGTTGCCCACCTGCTCGAAGTTGCCCTGCAGGCCGCAGCGCTGCATCGTGTCCTGCTGTTGGGGCGAGATCGGTGGGACTTGGAAGTTGGCCTCGTCTTCCTTACTTTGAGCCTGCTGCGCAAGCTTCTTAGCCGCGGACGCCGTGACTGCCTCGCGGTGCGCGATGTAGTCAGAAACCTTCCACTTGGCGACCTCGGCGTTCCTGAACTGCCGTTTCATCGAGTTTCGCACGACGAGGAATTCTTGTGCGGCACGAGCTTCGTCAGACAACCAAGTGCGTGCGCTGCGCTGACCACCACCGCCACGAGCGAAACCAGGGCCAGGACCATAGTGGGAGTTGTTGCGGCGGAAGTGCTGAACAGGTTGGATGTGAGCGGGGGCGGGGCTATGGTAAGGATTGACATTACCGTGGCGCGGAGCAGGGAAGCGGCTGGCGTACTTGTTGTGATGCGAAAAGTCATCGTCGTTGATGTTCAAGTCCTCGAAGTTCAGCGTGGCCGTACTGAGTGGGCTGATGTTCAAGCATTTGCGGTCATCCCCGAAGCTCTCGTTCTCGTGCAGGGTGTCACTGCTGCTTCCTGACGGCGGAGAAGGCATGGCCGTAGGGATTCTTGAAGTGGGTGCACCTAAGTGGAGCTTACCGCCGGTGGCCGTGGGAGATGTAGACATTGTGCGATTTGAGGAGTCAATGTTTTGAGTTTGAGGATGTGATAACTTTATGATGCTCACGGCCGAGATGTGGGGTCGACGAAAGAGAGCGTTTCTGTGTTTCTTGAGCGCAGTAGTCGGCGGAAGATGCACTCTCAATGTTGAGATGCGATTGCGGCCTGTGCAGAGTTGCTTTTGATGTCAGCGAAGTTTTGAGAGTGGAGTAGAAGTGATTTGAAAAGGCCGTGAAGCAAGATACCAGTATATATGGGGCAAATGAAAGACAATAACGCGTGCACGTGATGCCTAATATGTTGGTGTAGAATTGCTCATGATGCCTGATGGATCGAAGACAGTCGAGAACAAGCGTTCACCGCTCTCGCTGTCCAATGAGGTCCTTAAGCAGACGTCAAACGCAGGGTCAGCCACATACCTTGCGTGTGGCGCTCCGGTTTGCGGAGTCTCGTCGGGTACAGAGATGGCGAGGTGATCCTCGAGGAATTGAGGTTTGAAGCTCAATGGTGGGGCCTCAATCAAGTTAGCCCGCCTCCTATCAACGTCTGGAAAGTAAGGCGTACGTTACAGAGTCGGAGTGTAGAATGTGTGGTCAAGGTCAAGTAGATATAGTGCTGTGGCAGAGGACGTCGTGAAGATGTGTTGCTACTGCAGTTGATACTAGTGCTTTTTGTCGCTGGTGTTGGGTTGGGAAGTGATCGATGGAGGAGAGATGCTCACAATAGGACCGGTTTTGTACACCTCTCGACTGATGCCTGAGCGCTAGCCAACGACGAAGGTGAGAGGCCTGCTTGATCGAAGTAGCGGTGAAAATAGACTGTTAGAGAGAGCCTGCGTTAGTGCGTTGCTGGGTGGTCATGCGTTCTAAGTGATCTTTGAGTGTCTAAGGAGTCCAAAGTAAGCCAAAATTGTTCGGTCGCGATGCGGAGACGCTGAAATGATACAGGAAGAAGAGGCTGTGCGTGTGGACGACGAATGACAACGCGGGTTCTTGCTCGAAGCAAAAGGCGTTGCGGTGTATGTTTGTGGTTTCCGTGGTGTCGATTGAGAAATGAGCGGGTGAAAAGGTTTTCTTAGCGACCGCGGAGCGACGCCAACGGTGAGAGGTGAAGCCTATCGTGAGCTGTTGCTAGCCACGGAGCCTGCCCTGCCCCGAGTGAAGTACTCGTCAACAATTTCAACAGGACGCCTACGTCTGTCTCCCAGAATGGAGGACCAACTAGCGACCAGCGCCGACTCGGGTGGAAGACTAGGAGGACGAACTGGACGATGCGAAGTGACTTGGAGGATGATAGAGATGAGATAGAAAGAGAAAATCACGGGTCGACCAGATGTTTGTGGAGGTTCCTCACGAAGCAGGAAGTCGCAGCTTACTGCATGATCCCGCAGCGACGTTGTCGACCCTGAACTAACGAAGGAAATTGAGAAGGAAGCCGACGATCCTCGCACCTTCCTGGACTATACAGAGTAAGGTGCAGGGACAACACAGTTTCGTTTTTGCCGGCTCCATCAATGCACCAACCTGCGGACCTGCAAACTCGAGACTGCGATGTCGCATTTCCCAGCAAACCGTCAAGCCAGCATGCTTACCTGGCTATGCCCGCCGAGTATGCTGATGTGCGGGAGGTGAAAGGAAACAATGGGCAGTCCACCGCAGTTGGAAGAGATTTTCAGCGCTACACGACCGTGAAGTTCTGCCCACGTCATCTTTCGATCATCTGAGCTGCCAACTGGCATGAGGCAATTTTCGGTATCGTCTCGTGGCATATGGACAGGAAAAACACAAGTCTCGATGGTGGTGATGACGAGAGGTTGGGACGGACGTGGACAATCCACCACGTTTTAGACTTCTCCAACCGCCAGTGCGATGGTTGGATGGCAGCGCAGCGGCCACAAAGCTCTTGGCCCCGCAACGGGCGCTACGCCTCAGCCAGCTGTTGATCACCGCTGCGGCTGAAGTGTTCACGAAAACACACCGCAAGCGCTGTCAGGCAGCAATCTATGCGAGGGATGTGGAATGCGCGAAATGAATTGTAGCATCTCTAAAATTGTATTGAAGAAGAAACAAGGACATTATGAAGTCCAGCGACAGTCCACGTACGAGATGGGATGACGTCTCGCCTCGCCTGCATAAACCGGGATAAACGGTGCCACTAGCCTTTGACGCGGCCGTGCGGTGAGAGCCTACAAAACACGCTGTGCCTGCATCTTTCAGACCTCGAGCACTTCCTCTGCTGACGACTGACGTTCGGAGGTCGTGTTCCCTTGCGCTCGACCAAAATCGCTCACGGCGGTCGTACGTCACGGGCTTGCGCAGGTCGACAGATCTGCCTTTCTCGCGCCCGTACGACCGTCGCAGGCAGCCAATGAGCGCAAGTCGTGGAACAGAGGACGCCCGCTCAGACACTTTGCGACTGCCACCCGAGGACACAGAGGCCCAGAATAACGGCCGCGCAATATCGTTCTAGCGCGGTATTTTGGTCTTCCCCAAACCGACGGTCTGACAAGCAAACGACTGGTCGGCAGTGGCTAGCTCCACCTCCAAGGGCGCCTATTCGGGCCACCACCACTCCAGGATCCACCTGTTCTAACTTGAGCCTCACTGAGCTGGCTACGCTCTGAAACGCAGCGGTCGAGCAGGCTGTCCCATGAGGTACCATTGGCACTTTGTGGGGCGCCTGCAGCTGGTCCTCGCTCTCTCGCGGTACGTAGCTCGGTTCTATTTCGCCCGCATTGTGAAGGTTGATATTCACGTAGTCTGCACTTCCACTCCCCCTTCACCTCATATTTCCCCTACTTTCTTGCATTGTGTCAAGCGCTCGGTTTCCTATTGTGTCTATTCTGTTGCTTTCTTTCTTTCTTAAACGCATAATACCTTTCTTCCGTTGCAGCGTATCTCTGTGAGATACACTATAGCTGGCCTATACCCACAACGCCTTTACGACCATACAACGACTGAGACACGACATCTAATACGCCTTTCAGACCCCGTTTCACAGTCATCCACCTCCGCCATGGCTTCCTCAGCGAACCAACAGCAATCCTTCCCAGCTGTGCCTCCATCTATGTCCGCTGGCGATCATGAGATGCGAGACTACTACGCACCGCAAAATGCACCACGACCCCCAATGAACCAAACACCAAACTTCAAGCCATACCTTGGCCTTCGAGCTAGGCTCTCGCAAATATGGATCAACCGCTGGACGATTCTCCTCCTTCTAGTGCTCGTCCGCCTGCTTATCGCCATCGCGAGCACCGACTCAAGCCTTGCTTCCGCACGTCGCGAAGCCCTCAGTGCTTGCACCCAAGTCGAGAATATGGGCAGCTCCATGGCTTCCATGCCTCATTACATGGCGAAGGGCGTTAACGAGATGACCGCTTCTGGTGTTGAGAAGGCAGTCGGTGGCCTCATGTCCATGTTGGAGATGAGCGTCACTGGTGTTGAGGAGATTGTTCTCTTTGTCATTCACATGATGACACAAACATACCTCTGCCTGATCACACTGGCTGTTCGCGGCAGCCTTCACGCTGCTGTGGAAATTGGCACCGAAATCAGCAAGACCCTCAATGCAACTATCGATGAGGTCACCGACGACATGGGTAACGCCGTCAAGTCCGTCACAGACGGTATCAACTCCGTCCTCGACAAGATCAACTTTAACCTTCCCGGATTCGACAAGCCGGAGATCAACCTGGACTCTCAGATCAGCAAGTTGAAGGGACTGGAAGTACCACCCGAGCTCCAGCAAGGCCTCCAAGAGTTGAACAACTCGATTCCCACATTCGAACAGGTGCAGAACTTTACCGACAACATCATCCGCCTGCCGTTCGAAGAGGTCAAGAAGCTGATTCGGGCGACAAACAACTTCACGTTCGACCGTGATGCGCTTCCTATCCCGCAGAAAGAGAAGCTCGACTTCTGCTCCGAGGGCAACTCCATCAATGAGTTCTTCGACGACCTCATCAAGATGGCTTACGATGCACGCAAGATCGCTCTTGGCGTGCTGATTGTCCTCGCCATCCTTGTCTGCGTCCCCATGGCATGGATGGAAGTCCGCCGATACCGTAGGATGCAAGAACGTGCCGCACTCTTCGCGGAAGGCTATGAAGCTATGGACGTTGTCTACCTAGCCTCGCGCCCCACTTCTTCCGGCTTTGGCCTGTGGGTTGGCAGGCGCTGTGGCTCAGCTCGCCGTCAGGCAATCATCCGCTGGGCCTGGGCCTACGCTACCTCCGTGCCCATGCTCTTCCTGCTGGCTCTGGGTATCGCGGGTCTCTTCGCCTGCTTCTGTCAATATCTCTTGTTGAAGGCCATTCAAGACAAGACTCCCGAGCTCACGGAACAGGTCGCTGACTTTGCCGGCAAGGTTGTTGCTGCCATGAACAACGCCTCCATGTCTTGGTCTGAGGGCGTCAATGGCGCCGTCGGCAAGCTGGATGACGAGATCAACAACGATATTCTGGGCTGGGTCAACACCAGCACTACCGCAGTCAACGAGACCCTCAATGTTTTCGTGGACGAGATGAGCAAGACCCTCAACTCGACATTTGGCGGTACCGTCCTGTACGATCCCATCAAGGACGTGCTGAACTGCCTCATCGGCCTGAAGATCGCTTCCTTCCAAAACGGCCTCACCTGGGTCCAAGAGCACGCTCACGTCAGCTTTCCTGGCGTGGCGAACGACACTCTCTCTCTTGGCGCCGCAGCTGAGGCCAGCGACTCTTCTTCTGCTGCTGCACTGCTGTCCAATCCCAACGGCAAGGCGGCGGACGAGATCACCGAAGCAGTTGACCGCGTTATAGAGAAACTCCTGAGCGGCATTCAAACCGAAGCGCTCATTTCCACCGCACTTGTGCTCGTCTGGCTCTTCATCGCCATCGGTGGCCTCGTATACGCATCGACTCATCTCTTCCGCCGCGACTCAGAGACAGGTAGTGCCTACTACATCGACCCATCCTTGGACCAATCCAAAGCCCATGTCAACCCTTCTGATGCCGCCCCGCCCCAGTACGTCGCCAACGACTACCAAGTCAACAAGAGCGCGCCCTACACAATCACTCCCCGACCTTTCCAGACCGTCGAGCCCGACGCTGAGAAGATTGGGCAAGCAGGTGCGCGCGCCGTGTCCGACTCGGCTCGTCCCGGCCACGCACGCATGAGCAGCCACGGCACCCTCGCCGAGCCTTCGCCCATGGACGAGAAGCACAATCCATTTTCCGACCGGCGCTGAACCGGTCCAGCACTCCATCGTCGATAATGACAGCCAACCGTCTACCACTGACCGCCGCTTCTGCTTCCGAGTCTATACCAGACGGGCGGGTTGTCATTGACATTGCGACTGCAGCCGTAATTGCTCAGACCATATTCTGGTCCTTGAAGTTCCATGCCACGAATTCGATGATGCGCCAGGTGATGCGAATACGCTCTCTGGCGCGGAGACGCGCGGATTGAATGAGCTTTGCTCTTCTTCGCGTTGCGCGGCTTGGTGCACACATTTCCCCCTCAATACCCGATTTGTTTTTGGTTCATTTTGCGCTGTTACTGCTCTCTTTTGCGACGCGTTGAGAGACCCCTCGTGTATCCCCGGCTAGACCGCCCGTCAACCCACCAATCTCACATGCACGCACGAGACAAGGTCGGTCTAGCAGGAGCCGATCACGAGTTATGCGACCTCACTCCCCCTCCTTTTTCTTGATAGTAAGGAGTTGTGTTGGAGTGCAGCGACGCATGCGTTGAATCTCTCTTCGGTCAGTCTGTCCCCGAGGTCCCTTACGCCCGATCCTCTCCCGCACTCCCTGGAACTCTCCCCTGCTGCTCCTCGCGCGCGCGACGCGCCCGCTCCTCCTGTGGCTTGCCCGTTGGACCCGGCCCCTCGCGCACGCCAGTACGCGGCAGTGCAGAGACGCAGGGCAGTGCTGTGCACGAACCGGCAATATGTGGATATGAATCGCTCTTTCGCCGCCCTCTCGACTCCTCGACTCGTCCGTTTCCCAATCACCGGCCCTTTGGTTGTATCGCAAGACCCGCCGTGGCTGTTGCTGGTGGGACTCGGAGTCGGCGTGCTGACTGATAACGAGCGTTTGTCTTTCCTCCTACCTCTCCCCGCAGCGCGCACTTCGCGAGGGGCGCGCGCTACGGGCGGTAGATGTTGTTGAAAGTCGACATTTTTGCGCCTGTTTGTACGGCTGGTTTTGTTTATCTTGTAAAGCAGTCCCCGTCCGCTGGATGTGGGGTTGGTTTTTGCGCGCGCTTGCGCCGCCGCTCGAGTTGATTTTGGCTTTTGCCTGACCTGTAATGGACGGTGACTTGGTGGTGTGGTGCCGATCGTCCTGGCGGCTTCGTGTTGACAGGCGTTCGTTCGCGTACACATCAGTGGAAGAAAACGAGGGAGACAGTCTGGCGTCCGCTGAGGACTGTTCGTAGCAATTGACAATGCCCCCTCAGTAACTTCCGCGTCCGCTCCTTAGAATACACTCTCGTTGCCGTCTAGTTGAAGATGCATGAACATGATGGGTGCTGTGTGGTGCGTGATGCGGTGTGGTGCGTGATGTGGTGTGTCACGTGATGCAGTGTATCACGTGATCGATGATGTGGATGGAAGCTTGGACGGCAATGACGACTCCAGCTCGATGAGCAGACGACGGGCCCCAGCGAGCGCGCAACGACATGCTCGCCTGCCCGTGACACTGCGCGACTCGGACGGCCCACCATGCTCTCGGCGTTCACTGCGAAGCCGATCGTCGAGCTGAAGCAGCGCGACAAGTCCAAGATCGAGTCGATCCTCGCGTACGGTATGAGCTCCATGTAACGGCAATTCTTGCCCGGGCGCTGCTCACGATACTGCGCAGGCGACCGCGTGCTGGTTGGGCTCAACAGCGGCGCACTGCGCGTGTACCGTGTAAACGAGGAGACGGGAGAGCAGCCCGCGCAGGCGTCGGCGGCTGACCTGCTGCGCGAAGAGGACAAGTTCTCGCGCCGCCCCGTGGTGCAGCTCGGATTCCTCAAGGAGATCAGCATCCTCATCTCGCTGTCGGACGGCCATGTCTCGATCCACGACCTGCACACGTACGCGCTGCAGGAGCGGCTCGAGAAGACGCGCGGCGCAACAACGTTCGCCGCGGCCAGCAACATCGTCAAGGACCCAACGACGGGCATCCCATCCATCGTCAGCCGCCTCGCCGTCGCGGTCAAGCGCCGCATCGTGCTCTGGACGTGGCGCGACACGGAGCTCAGCGGCGACGCGACGGAGCTGTCGCTCATGGCCAGCGTCAAGAGCCTGACGTGGGCCGCGGGCACCAAGCTGGTCGCCGGCATGGACCCGGGCTTTGTGCTGGTTGACGTCGACACGCACGACGTGCAGGACGTGGTCAAGCCGGGCGACGCCGGCGGGCAGGGCGGTGTGCGCTTCGGCGCCGTGCAGTCGAGCGGCATGGGCTACATGGGCATGGCCAGCTGGGTGCCGAAGCCGCTGGCGACGCGTCTGGGCGAGGGGCAGCTGCTGCTGGCCAAGGACGTCAACAGCCTGTTCATCGACACGGCCGGCAACGCCCTGGACCGCCGCCAGGTCCCGTGGCCGTCGGCGCCCGAGATGCTGGCCTACTCGTACCCGTACATGCTGGCCCTGCAGGCCCCCGCCAAGGGCAGCCTGGAGGTCCGCAACCCGGACACGCTGAACCTGCTGCAGAGTATCGGCCTGCCCAACGCCAGCTTCCTGCACGTCCCGCAGCCGAACATCAGCCTGGCCCACCAGGGCAAGGGCTTCCTGGTCGCGAGCGACCGCTGCATCTGGCGCATGGCCGGCCAGAGCTACGAGGCGCAGCTCGACCAGCTCGCCGCGAGTCGCCGCTACGACGAGGCGCTGAGCCTGCTGCGCATGCTGGAGGACACGCTCCTGCAGGACAAGGACGGCCGCGTCCGCGAGACCAAGATGCTCAAGGCCGAGGCGCTGTTCGACGACAACAAGTGGGTCGACGCCATGGACCTCTTTATCGATGCCAAGGCGCCGCCAGAGCGTGTCATCGCCCTGTACCCACGGGCTGTGGCCGGCGACCTGTCTCACGAAGACAGCGCCACGGGCCATGGCAGCGTGGCCGACGGCGACGTCGACGGCGACGACAACAACGACGACGATGAGCGCGAGAGCGAGAAGCCCGCCGACGACAGCGAGGAGATCAAGAAGACCAGCCGCGAGAGCACCTTCAACCCCGCGGCCACAATCGGACGATCTGTGATGGGCAGGCTGGTCGGCGGCCACAAGAAGGCCGACTCTGACGCAGCGTCCATCCGCTCTTCTGCGCGAGACGACGCAGCAGAGACGGCAAGCATCAGGCCGGCGAAGAAGGTCACTGAGACCACGCAGCCTGACAAGCAGGTCGACTTCAGCAACGCCCTGCGCGCACTGCAGTCTTACCTCGCACAGTGTCGAGTGCAGATCAAGCGCTACATGGACACGGACGGCAATCTCAAGGAGCCACTGCCCGAACCCAGCGACAGCCAGCAAGAGCTGCTGCCTAAACCGCCCTTCCACCACTTCATCCAAGAAACGTCTGGCCATGTCGACTGGGTCGCGAGGCTGCTCGACGTCGCCCAGCTCGTCGACACAACCCTCTTCCGCGCCTACATGCTCACCAAATCCACACTCGCAGGCTCCCTCTTCCGGCTGCCCAACTTTTGCGAGCCCGACGTCGTGCAGGAGAAGCTCTACGAAACAGGCCGTTATGCGGATCTGATCGACTTCCTACACGGCAAGAAGCTGCACCGGCACGCGCTCGAGCTGCTCGAGAAGTTTGGCAAAAACGAGGCCGACGAAGAGGTCGCGCCTGCGCTGCAGGGACCGCAGCGCACCGTGGGATACCTGCAGCAACTGCCCCCCGAGATGATCGATCTCATCCTCGAGTTCGCCGAGTGGCCGCTGCGCACCGATCCCGCGCTGGGCATGGATGTCTTCCTCGCGGATACGCAGAATGCGGAAGAGTTGCCGCGCCACCAGGTGCTGGCCTTCTTGGAGGGGTTGGACCTCAAACTCGCGGTCAAGTATCTGGAACATGTAATCGAGGAGCTGAACGATCTCACGCCCGACTTTCATCAGAAGCTCGTTGATTTGTTCCTTGAGCGGTTGCGGAGCGGGGAGTTTGAGGACGAGGCGGAGAAAGGGAGGTGGAGGGAGAGACTGCAGACGTTCCTCAAGACGAGCGGGAGTTACAACAATTACCGCGTCTTCAAGCAGCTGAGTCCCGACGGTAGGTTACCACTGGCAGTGATCGGTACCGTGGATCAAGCTAATCTCGCCGCAGACCCGGATTTCTTCGAGTCCCGCGCCATCGTCCTGTCCAAAATGGGCCAGCACAAGCAGGCGCTGCAGATTTACGTCTTCCAGCTCAAAGACTACGACAAAGCCGAGGAGTATGCCTTCCTCAAGTAAAAAAAACCCCAACTAAAATCCACCCCAACTGACAACCCCAGATACTGCAACACCATCTTCCTCACCACCCCGCCCCCCGAGAAACAACCAGACCCCCAGGACCATACAATCTACCACACCCTCCTCGCGCTCTACCTCTCCCCCCCGCCCCCGCACGCTCCCAACTTGACCCCCGCGCTCGACTTGCTGAGCAAACACGGCGCCCGCCTGCCAGCCAGCACGACGCTCGACCTCGTGCCCCCCAGCCTGCCGGTGCGCGACCTGGCGAGCTATTTCCGGGGCCGCATCCGTGCCGCGAATTCCAGGCTCAACGAGGAGCGCATCGTGGCGCGGTTGCGCGGGGTGGAGAAGGTGGGCGTTGAGATGGGGTTGTTGCTCGGTGAGGGCTGGGGGAAAGGGGATCACAGGCCCGGCGGGCTGAATGCGAGGGTTGTTGTGGATGAGGATAGGCATTGTGCGGTTTGTCATAAGCGGTTTGGCGGGAGTGCGGTTAGGGTTTGGCCTGATGGGGGGGTCGTGCATAGTGGGTGTATGCGCGGGAGTGTTGGGAGGACGGGGGCGGAACGGCCCAGGGCGTGGTAGGTGGGGTGTGTGCGTGTTGAAGGTGCTAGACGTCTGGACGTAGGAGGGAGGTTGTGCACACCTTGTGCTTCTCGCCTCTCGATGCGCGCTGTCGGCCTGTGAGGCATACAGTGGAGCGCGAGCGGCGCGCTTAGATTTTTGTACGACATATCCATCTCCAAATCACTTCATCGCTGGCATCAGAGAAGTGCGAGCCTTATTCCTCATGCTATAACGGCATCTTAACACTACTATAGGGTGATGTCAGGGCCATCTACTTAGCGCAGCTGATGTGCAAGCTAAGGTTAGATGCTTACTGCGCTATGTCACTGGTACAGGTCAAGATTGCAGCGTATTTCCAGCACTCGCGACAACTGAACATCCTTTGACTGAGACTGTGAGTTTCTAAACAACGACATGTTTCTTCTTGTACCCGTAGAATCTCAGTTGTGTAAGATTTAGCCTAGTAGGGGTGCCCTAGCTAGCGAGGGACTCACGATTTCAATTGTCTCAATTGCATCAAGAACAGGCCAAAACAAGCGTGTAAAAAGGTCTCTATTGACTTGCTTAATTATCTGTGAGTATGTTGATACCTCATGTGTACCCTAATCCTCACCCCACTAGCAGTTGCAACCCACGACTTTCTAGCAGGTGGAGTCTCCTCGTAGAGTATTTACAATTAGATCTGGCATTGGTTCGGATAGTACAGCATCCGCACACAATTAAGATTCTACGGTATTTGCCTCCGTCGTATCTTGCCTTCACTCTGCACGTGCTAGCTCGCTAGGGCCTAGGCCAACCGCACACACCATATTCCAACCTGTCCGTCATCTATTTCTTTGCGTTTCGGGGGAAGTTGGGTGGGCGCAATGGTCCCACCGGATAGATTGATTGATGAAACGTCGGAGAAACTAATCCACACGACGTCCGCGAATCAGCGCCGGTTGGTCCAGCGCGAACTTTGTCATTGCTGATCGACAATAATATGCTCGTTAGGATTTAAGCTTTTGCCCAGCCACTACCCAGCCATTGCCCTGCACATTACCCCAGAAAATATGGTCCGGACTATGCTTCTCACGGCGTCCCTTGCCGGTACAGCTTTTGCTGCTGTCTGTTCGGTCGCCGGCGGAACCAGCGACGACTCTGCAGCCATCAAAGCTGCGTTGAAGTCGTGCAACAATGGCGGTACAGTCGTTCTTGACAAAACCTACACCATTGGCTCTCTTCTGCAGACTACCGATCTCTCGAATATTGCGATCCAACTGAGCGGCACCATCAAGCTCTCAGCAAACATCGATTTCTGGAGTTCGAATGGTTTCCAGCTGAACTACCAAAACGCGTACACTGCGTGGACTATCGGCGGAAGCAACATTCACATCTACGGTGGAGGAACTTACTCTGGCAGCGGCGATACTTGGTACAGTGTAAGCGAGGCCTGAGCTTAGTAATTGGAGGCTGCACTGACATCATGGTAGGCTGGGAAGACTGGCCCAATCCCATGGGTCATCTACAACGCACAAAACGTTGTCGTGGACAACATCAAGCAAGTCCAGAGTCCATTCTGGCACAACTTGGTCTACGGATCCAGCAACGTCACCTTCAACAACATCGACCTGCACTCAATCCAGACGAGTGGCAAGCAGGCACAGAACACGGATGGATGGGATATCTACCGCAGCGACAACGTCCGCATCACAAACAGTCACATCGTCAACGGAGACGACTGCGTCAGCTTCAAGCCCAACACCACCAACACTTTGGTCGAGAACCTCTACTGCCAAGGCTCGCACGGTATTTCCGTTGGCTCTCTGGGCCAGTACGCCGGTGTCCAAGACATCGTCGCCAATGTCCTCGTCAAGAACGTGACCATGGTCAACGCTGAGAACGGCGCCCGCATCAAGGCCTTTGGCGGCAGTGCCAGCTCTACGTCCACGACTGGCGGAGGGAATGGGTATGTCAGGAATGTCACATTCCAAGACTTCACAGTGCAGAGTGTGGCTCTGCCCGTCGTGATCGATCAGTGCTACGAGACCTCGGCTTCGACATGCGCCTCCCACCCGTCCAAGGTCACCATCAGCGACGTCCACTATGTCAATGTGACTGGTACGGGTAGCAAGAGCAAAGAAGTTGTCAGCCTGGTTTGCAGCGATGTATGTCAGGGTGTCACGGCGACTGGAACCCGTCTCGTGGGTTCGAGCGGCAGTTCGGAGTATTTCTGTACTAACATTGCGAGCACCGCGAGCCTGGATTTCCCTTGCAATTCTGCTGGAGCTGTGGTCTCTGGAAGTGCGGTGACGACCAGTGCATCGAAGACAAAGACGAGCACTTCTAGCAAAAACAAATCGACCACGTTAAAGACGTCAAAGGTGGGTGCGAGCAAGGCCCGAGCCACTCTAAGTAGAGCTTCGAGAGAGTAATCTATTGAGGACCTTCATCAACTCATCCGGACTGTCCAATGTTGCCATCCACCGACTAATCTGCACAGGGATTATTACATGTGGGACGAGCCCTTCCCCGCATTGCTAAGCCAAGCCGTTTAGTTTTAATCTGTCGAATTCCATTTAGGCAAGACGGAGGATCCGTTCATTGGTCATGCGTTTGACGTTTATTGACGTTTAATCTATGCGAGAGCTCCTTATATTAAGTACGTTACGTGTTTCAGATCCGCACAGTCGCGGAAGGTGACATCCGACGGGCTTTCGGCAACCCGAACATGGGAAATGAGCAACGCAGTCAGATAGTGTCGAATAGAGCGTTCCAGCGGTTTTTGCGCGCATGGTGGTCATTACTCATTCGCGGAAGTTTGCTTCGCAGAAATTATGCGGAGGGCAGATCCGCTATCGAATCGATCGGATCACGGAAGATCTGACTCTTTTCGATCCTAAGCATTGCCAATATTGCTTCATGCACGCCTTTGATCTGGCTTCACATTGCTTGTCTATATAGCCAAGGATTTGCGTGCAAGCGAGGCAGTATCCAGTGCATCCTGTCCACGAACAATTCACAATGAAGAACTCAATTGCTGCAGGCTTCGCATTCCTCGCATCTTTCGCTGCTGCTCAGCAGGGTAGCCCCATTGGATATGCTTCCCAAAATGGCGGCACCACGGGCGGAAAAGGTGGCACTACGACCACAGTGTCTTCCCTGCCTGAGTTCACTGCTGCCGTTGGAAAGAAGACGGACACGACTGCCAAGGTCATCTACATCAACGGTGCCATCACTGGCGCCGCCAAGGTCAACATCGGCTCCAACAAGTCCATTCTCGGTGTCGACTCCAGCGCATCTCTCACCGGTGTGGGTCTCTACATCGACAAGTCCAGCAACGTCATCGTCCAGAACCTAAAGATCTCCAAGGTGCTGGCTGAGAACGGCGACGCGATCGGTATCCAAGCAGCCACCAACGTCTGGGTCGACCACGTCGATGTCTCGTCAGACATTGACCACGATAAAGACTTCTACGACGGCCTGATCGACGTCACACATGCCTCGGACTGGGTCACCATCTCCAACAGCTTCATCCACGACCACTTCAAAGCCTCCCTTGTTGGCCACTCCGACAACAACGGCGCCGAGGACACAGGACATCTACACGTGACCTACGCCAACAATTACTGGAACAACGTCAGCTCCCGCACGCCATCTATCCGCTTCGGAACGGGACATATCATTAACAGTACGTAGTCGTCATCTCCTCCTCTCTTCCTGCTCCTGCACTTGCTAACTCGACTTCCTCCAGGCTACTACAACGGCATCTTCACCAACGGCATTGACACGCGCGAGGGCGCAGAAGTTCTCGTCGAGAGCACTGTTTTCGAAAACACAGCCGAGGACATTGGCTTCTACGATGGCAAGGTCACGGGCTTTGCGATCGCAAACGATGTCAGTCTCGGATCGGGGACGAATACTGCGCCCGCGGGTAATTTGACCTCTGTACCGTACTCGTATACCAAGCTTGGTAGCGCCAACGTCAAGGCCTCAGTTCAGGCCAACGCGGGGAACAAGCTGAAATTCTAGGTGTGAGGATGGCTTGCATGTAAATATGTGTCGATGAGCGGGAAGGAGACGGGCTGGCCCGCGCGATCTAAGGAAGGAAGCCATCAAGTGAGGCGTGCCTGATTGGGCCTCATCTTTGTTTACCACCTTAGACCCTTTCGGCAGTTCCATCCATTCTTCTTATTCTATATCCATCATCTATCATTCAGTCTAGACACTTTGTGAATTGTCAACGGTGATGTCGCCTGTGAAATCTCACGTTCATGTCTGCAGGGAGGGACGTGAGATCGCCTCGCTTATCGAAATCGGCAGGAAGACTTGCATCCTACGCTGGATTGGCCGCGAGCTGGTCTTGTGCGATGCATACGCCTCAATCTGGCGCGAGAGTTACAAGCGAGTATCTGTATAATCGCATTGGTTGGAAGTTCCCTAGGCGAGCCTCAAACTTTACCATTCATCCTCCACACAGTGCTCATCAATGGTGCTTTGACATTTCTGATCTTTCCAGCGCCTCAATCGCGGCTTTATACGCTTTCGACCTCGCGATCACCATGGCTGCGATGTCTGGTACCCCTGCATTCGCAAGCCGCAGACATTGGCTTTCGCCCGTGACGACGGCCTATCTTTCTCGATGGACCTGAACCATATTGATGCTACGCACAAGGTGCCAACTATTGCTATGCTAAAAATATCGTGCTGACCAAGGAGAACGAGGCGCCGAACGAGAAGGTCAAGGAGCTTGAGGAGAAGCTGGATGACATTGAGGATTTGGTCCAGTTGTCTGACGAGGACAAAGAGTAGCAACTGGACACTCATCTAACGGGAAGAAACTCGTGAGAACAGAGCTCTGCACCAAAACTCACTGATCCGTCAACGACTTCCCAGCAATCGTGCAGTCATTACTTTCACTTTTGATCGCTCGCCAAGATCAAGGTTTATACTTTCTTTTCTCCCCGCCCACACGCCCACGGACGTTTCCAATTGAACGTCGGCTTTAGCCATTTTACGGTGATTGCAGCGTCTTTCAAACAGATTATCTGCTCAAAGCTTCAGGTTCCGTCCGCGCCGCTACGATTTACTCTACAGCGGGAAATGCAACAGCTGGGAATCTAGAGAAAGTAGAGCTTGGGGTCTTGGACTAAGCGCGAGGACGCTCAGTATCGGCGTTGCGATTACTGCATCAACAGGACACTGTGTTTTCGCTAGAGCTGTGATAGTCACCTGGGTCGCGCTTTGCGTGTGTAGTGACAGCTCCTGACAGGGCGCAACAAACAATGACAAGCGTCAAAAGGACCGACACCGCCTGCAGAAATGCTGAACACCCACGCGTAGAGTCGCGCAAAGAGATGCAGGAGAAGCTGGTGGTGAAAATAGTCATAGTCGGCTGCGGGACTGAGCTCCAGGGCTGAGAAGCAGCGGAGCTGAGATCGAACGAGACGGAGTTGGACCAATCGCAGAAGCAAAGCCGGGCCAAGTAGAAGGCGAAGAAGCTACAGAAGTCCGTTCAAGAGCCCTCTGGGGGGGTGTTGAGTGTATCAGACCCTTCCACAGCAGATGCTGGAGGTCCTCTGATGCTTCTGCCCAAATGCTTGCTGCGCCCGCTGGCGTTCTCGCAGAAGGCCCCGTCCGCCAACACCCACTCACGCATCGAGCCCAAGCCCCGCAATATCATCTTCAACCTCATCAAAGAGACCCTCCAGTTGCACAGAGAGCTCGACAAGACAAAGTCAAAGCTACTTGAAGCCGAGTCTAAGCTCTGGTCGAAATGTCTGGACGCTCAAAACACGGCTGCAACCAAGGACGACATCGAATCGAAAACGCGAGTGGCAGAAAGAAGACCTGACGAGATGGTCGAAGCACTCAAGGCAGAGCGCGCCAACAAAGAGTCTTTGAAGCAGGTGAAAAAACAGCAAGCCGAGGCTGAAGCAGCAAGACGAGTACCGGAAAGCCCAGGACGAGGTCATCAAGGCCCGAGGCAAGTTGATCGAGCGGCATGGAACAACCATCGAGGCTCAAGCAGACATGGACATGGCCGAGTATATGGAACGTGACATCGAAGAACTTGAGAAGGTGTGCGGTGCGGCGCTAAAGCTGTGTGCGGAGGACAGACTCGGAGTGCGAGGCCGTTCCACTTAAGCAAAGACGCGGGTCAGCTTACATACCTGATTCTTCATTCTCCTACCTGCTGTATGTGGAAGGTGGGCTGCCTTAGCAGTTCGCGTCTCGACACTTCCCTTCAGCTACGTACAGCAGCAAATTCAATTCCGAACATGACCATCGAACTACCGGCCTCACTCAAAGCTTCGGGAGTCGCTCAAGGCAAATGTGGAGACGCCAGATGCCGTTGTTAACCTATTCGGGCGTAGCGGCCGCAGCCATGCTCCCCTCGGTCGTCGGCAATGGGTCACGTTGGCTCGCCGTTGCAAGTCAATTAAGAGCTGCGGAACCCTCCAAGAAGCGTTCCGAGCTGAGTTTATATCTCTACGTCCTGTACAAGTATCTCTTGCGTTTCTGTATAGCTTTGTGTAGGTCGAAGTTTGCCAGCATTCGCAAGTCACGCAATCTGCTACACACCGCAACAATGGCTCTCGGTAAGTGCTCCCAAGCTCCACGCCTATCTCCAGCTTCCAGCATTCTACCACCTACGGCCTCACCACTAACACGACATGTAGTCCCCGTCGCAGGCGCTGTCGCCAGCGCAACAGCCGCCGCCGCATACATTGACGCAAAATACCACCTCACAAAAGACATCCGCTCGATCCTCGGCGCACGGGCAAACCAAAAAGCCCTCGACCGCAATGCTGCCGGGCGGGGCCAGTCGCTCTGGTACCAGTTTGAGTCGCAAGTGCACCGTCTCCCCTCCGACGCGCAGTGCATCTGGAGCCGCACGGGGTGCTATACGTGGGCCGAGACGTACGTAAATGCATGCCGGTATGGACAGTTTATGCTGCAGCAGGGTGTCCAGCCGGGCAAGCTGGTGGCGCAGTATATGATGAATCGCCCAGAGTTTTTGTTTGTGCATTTGGGCAGCTGGGCGATTGGGAGTGCGCCTGCGTGGATCAATTACAACTTGGCTGGTGATGCGCTGGTGCATTGTCTGAAAGTCGCTGAGGCGAAGGTCATCATTGTCGATGAGGATGAGGAGTGCAGGAAGAGGATTGAGGAGGTCAGAGATCGATTGGAGGGCGAGCTGGGGATGAAGATTGTGGTGCTGGACCAGGCGCAGAAGGGCAAGATCTCGAGACTCGAGCCCACGAGGCCGGGCGATGAGCTGAGGGTTGGCGCGAAGGGGAAGTTCCCGCTGTTCTTGTTCTACACAAGGTGAGTCTTCTGGGATATCGTGCAGAACGTTCGACTGACACATGCAGCGGCACCACCGGTCATCCCAAAGCATGTCCCTTCGAGACTCAAAGAGCGGCAGGCCTCACAGGCAGAGTCGGCGCCATGGGCCTCAAGCCCGGCCCCAACGGCGACAGATGGTACGTCTGCATGCCGCTCTACCACGGCACCGGCGGTACTACAGGACTCGTCTGCATGGTGACCGGCATCACATGCTGTATCGGCACCAAATTCTCCACCTCACGCTTCTGGACCGACGTGCGCGACAGCCGCTCGACAGCCATTGTCTACGTCGGCGAAACCGCGCGCTACCTGATCAACACACCTCCCAGCCCACTCGACAAACAACACAACGTCCGCGCCATGTTCGGCAACGGCCTGAGACCAGACGTGTGGCATCGCTTCGTCGACCGCTTCGGCATCGAAGTCGTCGGCGAGTTCTTCAACAGCACCGAAGGCGTCATGGCGCTCTTCAACGGCAGTCGTGGCCCCTTCACAGCAACTTCCGTCGGCCACCAAGGCCTGATCGACCGCTGGCGCTTCCACAACACCTACGTGCCTGTTGCTGTGGATATCGTGACTGGCGAGCTCATCCGCGATCCCAAGACAGGGTTCTGCAAGCGCAAGAGCTACGAGGAAGGCAGCGAGATCTTCGTTGCGATGCCTCATGAGAGCGCATTTGTAGGGTACTACAACAACCCTGACGCCACAGCGAAGCGCTTCGAGCGCAACGTCTTCAAGAAGGGCGACCTGTACTACCGCACCGGCGACGCCTTACGGCGCGATGCCGACGGGCGCTGGTTCTTCATGGACCGACTGGGCGATACATTCCGCTGGAAATCCGAGAACGTATCCACCGCCGAGGTCGCTGAGGCGCTTGGCTCGTTCCCCGGCGTCAGCGAGGCCAACGTCTACGGTGTCGAGGTCCCCGGTCACGACGGCCGAGCCGGCTGCGCGGCGATCAACATCACCGAGCCCTTCGATTTCGGCGGCTTGCTCGCTCACGCCCGCAAGAAGCTGCCCAAGTACGCGGTCCCGGTGTTTCTGCGTGTGCTGAAGAAGCAGACCAGTATGCACAATAACAAGCAGAACAAAGTCCCGCTCAGGAATGATGGGATCGATCTCAGGAAGCTGCAGGAGAGAGCGGATAAGGAGGCGCAAGAGAATGGAGAGGACGTTGAGTATGACACGCTGTACTGGCATCCTGCGGCGCTGGCAGCACACTCGGGGCTCGTCAAGGAGGACGGGGGGTATGTTGTGTTTACCATGGCGGACTGGGATCAGTTGCGGGCGAACGCCGGGGCTGGCAGTGTCGAGGCGAAGCTGTAAGGCTGCTTTGCTATGTCTTGCTGTCTCTTGGGACAGAACTATTGTCAATTAGCGAGGTTCTAGGTATTCGATTGTAAGATCTCACGTGCTGAATTTTACTTCTCTGGAGCGTCTCTTGCTGCTGACGACGAAGGGTGCAGGCCTAATGCAGTGCGTTCTCACGACACCATCACATCGCGAAGTTCACCTTTTTTGCGTAGAAATTACATTTCAAACATTATTCTTATCTACATCTACCTCGTCATCTAAGCATACGCCAGCCTCTCCTCAGTCCAGCCCGGCCGGAGGTACTCGGAATCGAACCTCGACTCCCAACTACTCTCGACGGCGTACTCCTGCACAATCTTGACATCGACCTTTGCGTCGCCCTTAGACTGCGACCACACAGAAAGACCAATGACGTTGTCGCCGGCATAGTTCAGCACACCGGCAGGAACGGGGAACTTGATCTCGTTGCCGACCCAGGGGTTGAAGCGGCCATACTGGTAGCCGTTCACGAAGAGCTGGACGCGCACCTGCTTACTGGCGGGTGCATTGAGGACGAAAGCAAAAGAAGCGTCAACGTTGGCGGGCACATCGAGCGGGACAACGGTCCGATAGAAGTTGATTGTGGCGCCGCTGAAGCCGGTTGACGGCGAGGAGGTGTTCCATTTCGAGTCGTCGAACCCGGGAAGGTGCCAGCCCAGACGCTCGGCTGTCAGACCGCCCTCGGCTAGCGGACCTCTGACGGGGTCGAGCTGCTTGGACTCACCACCGGCCTCACCGGCGATCTTCCACTTCGTGAAGTTGCCGCCGCCAACGAGGCTGGCGCCGAGGATACCGCGGGGGTCTGTAGCACCACCACGCAGGTCGTGGCCGGAGTTGTCCTGCGCGACAAGCAGGACGTTGGTTCCGTTAGCATTCAGGGTGGCGTTGTTGAAGGAGAGAGTCTGGTTGCCCTGGCCGGCGGTTGTGTTACCGTACCAAGAACCGATGAATTCGCCGTTGAGCCAGGCAGTCCAGCCAAAAGCAAGACCTCCCTGAAGCGCCAGGTTGACACCGGTAGCAGCGCCGTCAAAGTATCCGCGGAAGAGGTGGAAGCTGTTGTGGAAGCCGTACTCGTCGACGTACAGGACGGGGAGCGTCGCAGGCTTGGTAGGGTTGGAAGTGGTGACGTGATTAGCCTCGACCCAAGCTGCACCAGAGTCATCATAGCTGGGCTGCTTCTCGGGCAGACCGTCGGCGATCTTCCAGCTGGTCAACTCCGGAAGCTTAATAGAGCCGCTGAAGGCCTTGACGCTGGCCTTCAGACTGCCGTGGGCAGTGCGGTGAGTCTTGAGCTCCTGACCGTTCCAGGAGAGCTTCTTGAAGCTCTTGGAAGCGAAAACCTCAATGTCGGTAGACTTCAGGATGTCACCCTTGAGGGCCAAGATGCCGTTCTCGGTGGCAACGTGACGGACGAGGTACGGGCCTCCAACGATAATGGACTGATCCACGGGAGCAACGGGGTCCTTGGACAGGTTAGGAGCCCAGAAGAGGTAACCGGTAGGCTTGTCAACAACGATGACCTTGACGCCGTTGTTGAACTCATAAACGCTCTGGCCGTTGACAGCAGGGAGGTTGACAGAGATACCAAAGCGGTCGGCCTTGACAGTGGCGTTGGCAGCCTGGCCATTTTGAGCCACGGAGCCCTTCTTTGCGCCCTTGATGTGGAACTCAGCAGATTCGCCAGCACCAGTCCAGAGGACCACAATAGGCTTTCCATCGACGATAGAGTACGTGAGAACCTCAGCAGTCGAGTAGGTCAGAGTGTTTTTGCCGAGAGCGAAGTCGGTCACGAGAATCTTCGACTGGTGGCCGTTCAGGACAATAGAGCCAGTCTGAGGAATGGTCAGGTTACCAATAGAGGTGCTAACCTTGAGCTTGAATTCCTCTCTGGTTCCAGATGGGGAGTAGTCGTGGATAGTGACGTAGAAAGCACCGTTGGTCTCGGGGTTGCGGAGCTCACTGGCCTTCACAGCGGAGTTAGTAGTGTAGCTGGTAGAGTCGCCAACGCGGTCGGTGACCGTCAAGTCCTCAGCAACACGAGTGAATAGAGCCAGGTTCTTGGTCTCGTAGAACTTGCTGTCGATCTTGCGGTTCTCGCTGATGGGCGAGCTGTAGTCGTAGGAAGTAGCAACAACAGGGCATGCCAAGGCGCCCCAATTGGTGCCTCCGAACATCATGTAGAGTGACAGAGCAGTAGAGCGCTGCGAGATCAAGTTGCGGTAGAACAGATTGGCGAAGTCTGCGCCAATGTCACCAGGGCAGCCGCCCTCAGGTCCGCCCCAGGGGTTGTAGCTGCCACCTTGGAACTCAGGGAAGAAACGAGGCTGTGTGTTTGAAACTTCAACGAAGTGGTCGTAGTAGTTGATGGTCTGGTAAGCGACATATTTTCCATTGGTGCCCGTGCATTCATCCAGGTTGCAGGACCAGCAAGACGGGTAGCTGTCGAGACCGGCAACATCGACGTTGCCGAGAGCACCAGGGCCAAAGTCCTTCGACCAGCTCTTGGTGTTCAAATTGGGGTCGTTGTGGATCATAGGGATATCGATACCGTTCGCGCGAGCCAACTTCTCGAGAGCGTCCATGTAGCGACCCGAGGGCAGATCCGGGATCTTCTTGACTGTATCCTTCCATTGTTGGCCGTACTCGTTCTCGATCTGGAAGACGAGGTTGTTGCCGCCCTTGGTCACACCGTGCTCGGCAGCACGCTTTGAGAACTCAGAGAAGTAAGGCTCCAAAGCCTTGAGGTAGCGCGGGTCGTCATCACGGAGCTTGCCATAAGCACCTGTGGTGAGCCAAAGGGGGAATCCACCAGCATTGGCCTGAGATTATCAGTATTGATCAAGACATTCTTAAGGAATGGATTACCTCAGCATTGACGTAAGGGCCCGGGCGCGTGATAACGTAAAGACCGACACGCTCTGCAATCTCGTAGAGCTTGGTGAAGTCGTGAGCGGGGCTGTCGAAGTCGACAGTTCCGTTGTTCGCGCTGTGGTAGCCCCAGTTTCCGTAGAATGCAAACGCGGTGAAGCCAGCAGCCTTGATCTTCTCAAGGATATCCTCCCAGACTTCGGGCACGGGAATGCGCCAGTAATGAATCTCTCCAGAGAAGACAAACAGCCGCTTGCCATTGACCTTGAAGCTGTAGTGGTCCCATTGTACAACGTCATTCAAGCCGTTGTCGTGGAGTGGCCATTGCCCAACGGAGTTGTTCTGAGCATTGATGGCGGGGATGGAGGTAGTCAGAGACGCCAGAACAGACAGCCATGATAGGCTGTTGATAGAGCGCATCTTTGCCGGTGGTTGAAACGTTCAAAGTCGAAGCTTAGAGCGATACCGTTGTGTGATCGGCCATGGAGTGGCCTTTGTACCTCGCGAGAACCTCAAAAAGACGGCATGCGCAAATTGTGCAGCTCGCACTAATGCGAGTGCCATGACGGTGAGCACCTGGGTTCGCGAGGCTCCCGTCGTCGTGAGAGTCTCATGTTGGTGGAATTGTGAATCTCCATGGACAAGCGTCAACCGAAAGTCCGGTGCGGAGTTTAGTGCGAGTGACAGGGCGGAAGGGGTTCCCAACGGAGCTAGACATGCGGGGACTATCCAGGCACAGCAACGTTCGGATACATGAAAAGCAGGCGGGCGGGAGAAGGACCCGGGGATGAAATGTGGACGACCGGGGTACAGGTGGAATGTGAGAAGCATAGGGCACGTATCGGGCTCATATGACCGTCACGAGGCTGGCGCCCTAGCCAAAGATGGCAGTGCCGATGTGGAGGCCTTCGGAGAGCTTCCCCGCTTGATCATCATTTCCACCCGCCACGACAAACTTCAGAAAATTACACAATGAGAAACACTTCATCAGGTAAGCCTTTTATTCTTCAGCCCGGACGTGACCGGATCTATGACAGCTGCACGTAACAACAGTGGCCTTTTGGCGCGATCAGGAAGCGGTTGTCAAACTCCATCATGTCGTCTCGCATCGCGCCGCCCAATCTTGCGCCACGACACTGCTTGAAGAACAGAGCTGTCGCGAGTCGAAGCTCCATGTATGCGAGATGGATACCAAGACATACCCGAGAACCGCCTCCGAAAGGCATGTACGCAGCTTTCTGCTGAGCCGAGAGTTTCGTCTTGTCCATGAAGCGGTTGCCGTCGAAGCTGTGAAGCACATTAGATACCAATGTCCGAGTACGAGACCGAGATTACTTACCGGAGCGGCTCTTGGAAGATTCTAGGGTCCCGATGGAGTGTGTAGGCCTGGGTGCTAACCTCAGTACCAGCAGGGAGCTGATGGCCAGCGACGATCATTCCTTGACTTGGTACGATGCGCGGCAGGGCTCCTGGTGCAGCTCCATACAGTCTCAGGGTCTCTTCGATCACACTATTGAGCAGGGGCGCATTCTCGAGCTCCGCCATGTCCAGCTGATCACTCAGTCCAGCTACCTCTTCCTCTAAGCGAGCTTGCAGCGCAGAGTCCTTCAGAACGGCCCAGACTAGGTAGGTCAAAGTCACAGCAGTGGTGTCAGATCCGGCGACGATCAGATTCCCGGCCTCTTCGCGGACCGAACTGTCGGTGAGCGCTGCTTTTTCGTAATCGTCGCAAGCCGCCACCATCTGGCCAAAGAGATTTAAATTGTTGCCTTGGCTGCTGCGCATGTTCTGTATGGCAAGAGCGCCATACTCATACACAACGTCGTCGGCTGTGACCATCTTTTGCACATTCTTCAAGGGGATGTACCGAAGCATGGAGTGCACGAGAGGAAACTCGGCGCGCAGTACACCACCAAGTAATGCTGCCTGGAGTGCATCGATGTAGGGTGTTTGCTAGAACGTTGTCAGCTGAACCGTTTCACCAACCTCAATAGGTAAGAAATAGTACCTTGCCCTGCTCAAGCATGCCAAAGCTCTCTCCAAAACTCAGATGTGTGATCACATCCGTCGCCATTAGCGTCCACCATTTCATAACGTCAGCTCCTTTCCCGGGTCGCGACGCAGCATTCTTGATCTGACTGACCGCGAGTGCAGTCTTGCGTCTGATCTCGGACTCCCAGGTGCCCTTCATGCTTGAGTTACTGAAAGCACGGGCAAACAGCTTCCGCCGGGCTGCATGATCGTGAGGGTTCTGCATGGCGAAAATTCCTGGCTCGCGGGTAGGTGTGAGCTTTGTGTAAAAGTCTGCCTTCAGAAAGCCAGAGCCGATCTTGTGAATCTGAGAAACGCCCGCGATATCCGCCACGGAGACTTCATTTGGTGCGATCCGAACAACGTCGCCGTACTTTTGGTGGAGAGCATCCACGTAGAATATCCGTCGTCCTGATAGGATGTGGAAGCGTAAGGCAAGATTGGTGTACGTCGAGTGCCATGTGCCTGGCAGCTTCGCAAGAGGTGACCGCTGACCTGTCAAAACGATCTACGGCCGTACTTAGTTGCGCTCAAACCGTGGACGCATACTTCTATACCTTGACTATGTAACCGACTAGGGCAAGCCCGATGGCTGCAACAAGATAGAGCGACGGCATGTTGCCTAAAAATGAGAGAAAAGCGCAGTTCAAGAAGACGCCTGCGACTATAGATACGAAGGATGGAAGAGATGCTTTACATATGACTACGGGAATTGCGGGCTCGGCATGTGGAGTGAAACTAGAGCGCCATGCTAGAGAGGCGTCTCCGGTCACAGAATGAAGACCATGTAGCAGGTTTGTACGAGTCTAGTACAGTGTCGTGCAACAGGGCTGCTATCATTAGACGTCGATCATCACAAAGCGTGATCTACAGCGTCAACGTGAAAGTGGTGGATACTAGGGATGGTCCGTAGACGATCACAACAATTGCTCCGCACCTGACACTTTCCTGGTCTTCTTGTCGCTTCACACGCGCCACTGTGCAATCAGTCTTGTGCGAAATCGGTGCAAGAGTCTTTGACTTGAATATCTCAAAGCTTACAGGGAAGTGCTGCTCAAACATCTTTGCCCCGCATTCTCCGCACTCGATGATGAAGAAACTATTCCTCTTCAGGTAAGCGATCGGACCCCGTGGGCTCCGCACGCATCCGCGCATCCGCGCTGTACAACCGCAAGGTCTGCAACGACGTTAAACGAGCAGCGCGTCGGCAGTTAACAGCATTACTGGTGAACCATACACGATCACCGTGATGAAGAATGGCAGCCAGATCTCGGCCCTCCTCGGAGAGGCAACTGCTCAACGAAAGTCGAATGCTATACCCTGTCAGCAAGCGCCTGGGGTTCAGCCCTCGACGAAATGAGGTCACTGCAAGAGAAGAAAATGAGGGTGAGCAGCATATGGCTGGCAATGGTGGTTGTAGTATATGGGGTCGCTGCCGACAGGACCATCACGATCAGATATTCTCAGCCTGTAAGACCATACACAGGGACTTGCTCTTGAGTCTGGGAGGCACTCGTGGGGTCAAAGGTTGTTGCGTCACGTTAGTGTACAGGTCTCTCCTTTATTGCGGCCACGGCCCGACTTCGTACGTGCTCAAGAGCGAAGAGCGTTGGCTTGACAGGGCCGCTGTTAGTGTGCTCTATAGCGGCAGCACGAGGTTCTATGAGAAGGTGGATTGGACCACATTGCCTAACACCGAGACCTTATTCAGCAGCACTCCGTGGCTGCAAGATATCTTGGGCCCTTACGCTGACCCGGAATTACGATCTTTGAGCGACGCAGACGTCTAAGACTTGTGCGCTCAAGACGTCGAAGGGCTTCGAGCCGAGGCTCGTTACACCAATGTTGGGGTCGAGGAAAGCAGACTATTCACCCTTTCAACAGCAGGTCTAGTGAGATATTAACACGCATTGTCCGATTACATGGACGACCAGTGGCACGACGAGCCCCCTGAGAAACGCGGCACAGCCTTTGGAGACGAAGCGTGGTTATATTGGCAGCATGACTTTCGGGGCCGGTATTTGTCCATCCAGCATGCACACAACGCCATCCAGGAGGGTGGGAAGAGGCGAGGCATCATGACAGCACTCTTTATGGCCGCATTTCGAGAGGCAAACGAGTGGAACTTTACTTCAGTCGCTACCTGGGACGTCAGTCCGGAGGTTCGTCGTGCGCTGGATGCCTTAGCTCAAGCGAGCAGCTCCAAAACATCCGCATGTGAAGGCCACAGAATGCAACAGATGACACTACGCTGGCGGTATGGGGAGAAGACAACGGGAAATCTAGTAATGCCCAAGAGACTTGCGCCTGAAACTCGAAGAACTGAATAGGTACTGCTCACAGATTGAAGGCCGACGGGCGTATGCTCAGGGCATCCAGCTCTTTCGCAGCAGCTGAGCACAGGACATCATTGCAGCACTTCTCTACCATCCAATGTCAAGATAAGGGCGCGCGAGGCTTCTAGGAGATCCGCTCTTTCCGTCGGGAAGCCACGGACGGAAAGGGCCGATTGATCCGGTGTCCCACTTTCAACACCAAGACTCACCCTCAAGATGAACGTTGCGCGCTACGCTGAACTATCTAGGCGACTCGAAATTTAACGAATCCAATCCAAAAATCGCTCCGTAATTACTATTACCTCAAAGGGACCACACAAGGTGCAAAATACACTTCACACGCAATGGCTCTCCATGACCCAATCGCCGACGCCAAAGCGCAGGAAGCGACTAACAAATACGCCTTCCGTCCAGCAACAATGGACGACATACCAGCGCTGCAGCAGATGATTGGGGAGTCGTTGCGAGCGCTTGGGAAAGGGTATTACACAGATGCGGAGCTCGATGGGTCGATAGGGTTTCTCTTCGGTCCAGATACAGTGTTGATACGCGATCAGTAGGTGCCACAATATCTCATTACTACTTTCAGTGCATGTCCCAAGTGAAGAAGAACGCGTGGTGCCATGAGAATCGTCACTTCGGCGCTAGGAATGAGGCCGAGAGCAAGCTTCGCGTTGATGAGACAAGAAAATCGAACATGAGCAAGCAGCGGAAGACTTGAGAGAAACATCCAATCATTCAAGCGCAAATTCAATCGAAGAATAAGAATACACAGAAGAGCATAGGAACTCTAGACTACCAGGAGCGCATGCAGCCCCCATACGCATGAAGGACTAACAAGCATTGAATCGATCCTGACCACACCCAGAACATACTACATCCTCCACCCCCGCTCGTCCCCTTCAAAAATCGCTGCCTGTGGCGGCTGGTCCTTCCGCCAAACTTTGTACGGCGGGAACAACGCGCCCTCCTCCCTCCGCATGCCTGCCAAGCGCGACCCCAGCACCGACCGGGCATCAATTCGGGCAATTTTCACCTCGCCCTCATTCGCACGCCAAGGGTTGGGGACGATGATGATGCGGCACTGCGAAGCGCGTGCAGCCGAGGGTAACGAAGAGACAGCCGGGTTCGAGAGGCTGGAGATGGGAGCGACCTTGTCGGGGGTGGCGTTGTATGAGAGGTGTGGATATATTAGGAGTGGTAGGGAGGACGTGGTCAAGTGTCCTAATGGAGAGGGGATTAGGGTTGTGCATATGGTAAAGGATTTGTAGGCGGGGGGGGGGCCGTGAGGATAGATGGGATTGGGGGTGGGGTGGGAACGAAACAGAATATGGGCATGGCTGAGGAGAGGGATTGATGGAAGACTAGGAGCAAGACGAACTGATGAATCGCGATCGCTGTTAGATCGAGGCGATATGAGAGATAGTTCTTGTAGATGCATAGAACAAACCTTAGACCATTGTACATGGCTGTTACTTTATGGGAGACCACTTCTGAATGAGGAGCCAGCCGATGATGTGCAGTCGTACCCGACGCCAAACGAACGCAGGAAAGGAAACAGTCTGTGCTCCGTCGGCAAGCTTGTTCTTATCTCGATATGCTGATGAAACCGAGGTGGGTATCGAAAATGATGCGACGCTGATGCCCCTCCCAAATGAAAAGAAACTTTTGAGATCTGACAATGCAATCTCAGGCCTTTGTACATCCGATGCGATTCTGGGCAATCCGGTCTGTTGACACACTTTTGTATATCCTGATGGCCTCAGAAGAAAATAAATGGCGATATGTAACTTTGGAAAAAGACAAACGCATGTTGAGGCGGGCTTATTGGGTGTGGCAGCGCATGCGTGTCAACGACGCGGTCGCATCGTCAAATGACGGCAGATGCTCTAAGCCGCGGCCGCGGAAGATGAAGGCTGATAGTTGGTGGTGCTGAGTTGCAAAGCTAACGCCTCCGGCTTGACAGCTGTGCGCCGGATGCTGGCAGGAGTACGCTTCCGCGGAACGGCGATGTCGAAGTCGAATGGTGGACGTCGAAGCGGCATGGATGGCCTCGGCGGAGCTACAGGACTGACGAGGTCTTGCAGAGTCAAATTCTGCTCGAGAGCTTGCTCCTGCTCCTGACGCAACTCTTCGAGAACATCGTCTGAGACTGGCTTAGGGTCATGGTACTCGTAAGTCTGAGTGCCTTTTTTGCCGGGTAAGCCGGGAGCTCTGTATACCGCAACGCCCGTGGTTTCGTCGTACGACTCACATGTACTGACGAGACGCTTACCGCCACCGCCCGGAAGATCGATAACGAAAGATGGCATCATGAATCCAGAGAGCGTGCCGCGTAGTTCCTTATCAAGGTCCAGGATCGTTCGCAGGGGTGTGCGCAAGTCTTCGATGCCACGTACCATATCGCACTGGTAGATGTAATACTGTAATTTGTCAATACAGTGCTATGAGAAAGCTCATGGGGTACTGAAGGTGATTGAGTGACATAGAGGGAAGAAAGAAGCACTTACAGGCTGAATGTTCATGCTGGCAAGCGCCTCGATCAGGTTAGAAAGGGCCTCCTTGGTGTCGTTGACGTCCTTCAGCAGCACCGACTGGTTGCGTACAATCACACCATGCTTGAACAGACGATTGGCAGCTTCACGTGTGACCCACGTGATTTCGTTGACATGGTTGATGTGCGTGTGCAGGCACACTTGTTTGGCCATGTCTCGGCCTTTGTTCGAAAGTTCAATGAGAACGTTGGTCCATGGATCAGTTTCGTCAGCAATGCGACACGGAGCCACAGCCAAGCCTTTCGAGGCGAAACGAATACGCTGAATATGAGGGATGCTGAGTAGCCTAATAAAGGTCAGACGCTGATCACAAGTGGAGTGATATTCACCAACCGTTCGCCTATCTCTCGAAGATCTTCAGGTTGCAGGTAGTAGGCGTCACCGCCAGAGACGACGATGTCATGAAGGCTTGGATCATTCTCGATGTGTTGGAAAACGACCTCCCACCGCCGCCGACTAGGCTTCTGTGGTGACTTCGAAACGGTCTCTGTGTTGGCTCCCACAGCGTAGGAGCGAGTACAAAATCGGCAGTACACTGGGCAGATCGATGTTGCTATGAAGGTTAGAAGCCTGTTCAAAAGACGAAGCATCCCCAGGTAGAATGGTAGGACGTGGACTTTGGAAGAACTCACCAAGAAATAAAGCCCTTCCAGGGTAGCGGTGGACTAGGCCAGGTACAGCTGTCTGAAATCAGAATCGGTAAAGAAGAAGCACTAAATGATCGTACGTGAGTCGTCCTGCTCGTTGAGTGAGTCGAGCGTCAACTTCTGGTGATCCGGAACAATCCCACTTGCCAATGGGAGAAACTGTCGACGAATCGGATCATCTAGCGGGTTTTCCCAGTCGATAACTGATAGGAGATGCGGGGTCAATCTGATCGCCATTGGCGCCAACTTTAGCGCAGCAGTCGCGTCTTCGATGAACTGCTCCCTTGTCCTTATTTTGCTGAGCAGACGGTTTTTCGAGGTACCAAGTACCGGCGGAAGAACATCCGACAAGAAACGATGTAGTCTTCGCGTGTCGGGTACGGTATTTGCAAGCTACACAAGAGTCAACATATGGCTTCTCCATGACCGTTCAAAGGAGATGAACGCACCTGCCATCGATAGGACTTGAAGTCCTCTGCCGTAACGTCTTTCCAGGGCTCGATTTTCTGCCAATACGGCTCTTTCTCGGTAGATGTCGATAAAGACCTGTATTGTGTAGTCAAGTGTGGGAGAACTAGGGAGTTTGGACGCAATGCCAGACATTGTGCTCTGATAGTTGAGAGGAACATAGTGACTGCAATTCAGGCGATCATCAAACGTCAAACTCAATTCGAGGACGGAGAAGTAAGGGTGTTGGTTCCTTGTGCAGTGGGCAAGCCAGCATATATGTTGCAAATTCGAATAAAGCGGAGTAGAGAGTTTTGAGCTCCCGTCTAGAGCCTGTTGTGGCACAATAGACGCGACCCACCATGGTGCCTTAGTAGGTAGTGAAAGAGTCGAGTCGGTTGTCGGACCCGGCGGATATGAAGGGGCTTACTTTTCGCGAAACATCGCACATGTATTTGGCTCGCGGTGCTGGACAAAAAACCGAGGTCAAATTTCTCTGAGCCTACCTATACCCGATTCTGACTGGCAATGGACAAGGACTAGCGTCATAGGACATGATGCTAAAGATCTAGAGATGTGTTGAGAGCAATTGCCAGTGAACCCGCGGAGCAAGGAATGACAACGTAGTACCTGCTCTTGTCGAACGACAACAAAGCTAGCTATTTTTAAGGTTATCTCCGACGGGAGCGACGCCGGCAGCTCTCCGGACGATTGGATCAGACTGATTCGGTGTGTCGTTGCCCTCGTAGCGAGCTCATAGTGACAGACCAAAGCAGAAGCCCTGCCTCGGCCTCGTACGGAAGGAACATTGTGACAGACGATACTGTCGCCGTCGTCGATGCTGCGTATCTGCGAATGTCAATGCATGGGTAAAAGCCCGCCGATGCTGTTTCGACGCTTCAACCCAGGCCCATGGTTAGTGGAGTCCCGGTAAACTGTGGTTTCCCATGCACCGCAGGGGGCGGTCATTGGGCCATGTGTTTATGTGGTACAATATAGTCCGTTCCGGAAACGATAGGCGCCGTTGCAAGGTTGCGGGAAAAGCAAAAGTTGCATAAGTGGAAACCTTGAGCATCCGGGACATGCGGTGAAGCCGCTGATCTGGAAAAAGTACAGGTAGATTGGATTCTCGCGTACTATTAGTTTAAGGACGCCAATGGCCGAGCGGGAGCGGCGGCTGCGGATCATTGCAGACAGTGTGTGACCAAGCCGATGCAACACGAATCGAGAAAGAGAGTGACAGAGGGCCGATTCCCAAGTCGTGTCAGTTACGCAGACGTGAAGTCGAGGCAAGCGCGATGCAAAGTGGGTCCAAACTAGCTTCTCGATTGGGTGCTGATCCACAGGTCCCTTCCGCGCTAGCTGTCGCCGTTTCCCTGATGACATCGCTTGGCCCCGCCAGCTCACAGCTCACCTCCAAACAAACAGTTCCACCTTGACCATTCTTCGTCGCCCGACCGCCGCAGCACAGCCTGCGCCACAAAACCACGCAAAAATGACCGACTTCCCCGCTGCTTCATCAGCCCCTGCCGACGAGTCGCCCGCACAGCAGAAGGCGCGTCTTCGCAGAGAGCGCCTTGCTGCGAAAAGCGGTGCGTCTCGCCTGCAACAGATCTCGGCACTGCAAGGTGGCCCTCCGAAAGATCTAAGTGAAATCCAGAAGGATCTACCCGGTATGTACGGCCTACTGATCCAGCCAATCTCTGTTGGCGCGTATATGCGCGCCTGCATTGCCGCCTTTGTGACATGCACAACTTTGATAGTACGTGCACAACGGCTTACTGCTTCCTAGTCCAACCTTCCCCGGCCCCAACGCCTCGAGCATTGTCTGGAACAGCAACGCCAGACCCAGATGAGATAGATATCTCGCAGCATCACTACACGCCCGCATCTCAACCACGCCTGCCTTCCCCTTTTGCTTTCGATGGCAACGCCACGGGTGCTTTCCCGCCGTCCCCCTCGGGGCAAGGCGATCCGTCTCAGGACCCCATGATGGCCATGCTTCAGCAAATGATGGGCTCTGGGGCAGGTGGGATGCCAGGCGCTCAAGGACAGCCAGGCGGCCCAGGTGATCTACCTCCGGGTTTGGCCAACATGTTCTCGGCCATGGGTGGTGGTGCTACTGCACCAGAACCCTCACCAGAGCAATCCTCAGCCTGGATCTGGCGTCTTTTACACTCTCTGTTCTCGCTGAGCCTTGCCATCTACATTGTCCTGCAGACACCCTTTACTGGATCGAAGCTGTCCCGTAATACTGCGCTGTCTACCATCGACGAAGACTGGGCCGTCGAAAGCAGGCCCAGGCAAGATTTTGCGCTTTTTTTTTATTTATTTGCTACTTTCGAGGTCATCATGCAGTCGACACGTTATTTCATCGAGAAGGGTCAATTGCAAGGAAGTGGAATCCTGAGCACCGTGGCAGGTTTCCTTCCACCCCCATATGGCGGCTATATCAGAACCATTGGCCGTTATGGCGTTATTTACACCACAATTGTCAGCGACGCCATGGTCGTTGTTTTTGTTCTGGGCGCCACCGTCTGGTGGAGAGGCGCTGGTGTTGCATGATTATGCACCTCTCGCATCCAAGATAGGTATCATGGTAGACTAATGGAACAACGTCAGCCAGTCACACGACTTCATACATGCAGCTTGAACAGGGAATTTCAGGGCACCATTCTACTTTCTAGCAGCTGCTGTTGTACCCACGACCCAGACACCTGGTTTTACTTCACTGCAGTTTCTCCCAAGACAGCACGTGAGCGTCAATTGTTTCACACCAGCGACATACTCCACTTCACGTTTGCATTGGCTTGGAAAAGTTTCCGGGCATGCACAGCATAGCGTACAAGACGACTAACAGAATATTATCCTCCACAGTCAAGCACCTGCTACGACTGCCATCTGTGCCGGGACCTTGCGTTACCACCAAAGCTACGATATTTCGACCATCAGTCTTAGCGATATGCACGCCACACGGCGACTTGCATGGCCTGTCCTGCATTGCAGTCACACATGGCGAACGACATAAAGGCGGCCATTGTTAGATAATCATTATGTAATGACGGACTGATCTCGAGTATTGCAATGTACAAATGCGATGAACCCGGCGCAAGTGTCCTATGCAACAAATATGTACTCGCATGTCACTTTGATGTGACTTCATGCGGCGCTGTTGCAAGGCAACATCACAGCCTAGAGATCCCATAGGTTTCTCCTCTCTCTTAACAACCTTGTCATTGATTTCACAATTTCCGTTGTTGTCGACACCCGTTTTGCGGTAAGCTCACTAAACTCGGGCGTGTCAACATGAACGTGCTTGTAACGGTGCCTGCAGCTGGGCGCGTAACGGAAAAACCACACCCGTCGTTCCTGCACATCGAAAATCTACCTCGTATTCAACGGTCGCGCGCAGTTGCACAGCCTTTACACCATACGAGCCACCGCACAGTCGCGCACTTCTGATCGACTAGTCCCGAGACCTGTAACGGATATTTAGTCCAAGCAAATCATGCGTTGCACCAAGGTACAGGCGCCGTATGTATGCGCCGTTGCTGTTGTGTCATGGCTAAATGCGTACCGGTACAGTCGTGCTATGGTGCTCCGCTGACTAGTGTGCGGCACTCGCGCAAAGAGGTGCTACACCATTGCGTAAACATCTCTGGTATCCTGCGATTGAGCAAATAGGATAAGTGCTGGACCTGGCGCTGGACCTGGCGCTGAACTCCGTCGGAGGCTTCTTCGCTCATGTCGACAAGCATACGATCTTGACCGCCGTTCCGGATTCAACTGTGCATGTCGCTTGTCTGGCTTTCTTTTGAGCATGTGATTCGCAATAATAGCGACTGCAATTGCGCGGCTCCCGTTGTGTGTTCACATCCATCTGGCCGTATGCGCAAGATCATTTCTCGTAACCTGCCTGTTGGGCGTGCAATGCAGCTTGATTCATCATGGGTTGATGCTCATCAGCTTGACAAACGAGTCCGGAACCGTCGACTACGACCTCTTCATCTCCGTGTTGGGATCAATACTGATCTGAAAAGTACAGTCCAACACGTCCAGTTCGAATCTATGACACCTTCCCTTCCAAAGTCTACATGGTCCTGGGGAGGTAAGGCCCCTGAGGATCTTGGCATTCTATGGGCTCTGCACTCGTGTTGGAGGCTTACGCATTCACCGAGATCGAGATTAGATAACGTACTCGAAGACGAGACGAGCGGACAGGATGAAGTCTCCAGGCGTTGTTGATGGTGTCGTAGCTCAAACTCGCGGCGGGCTGCTCCCTCCTAGGTGTCTCCTCGACCGGCTTGCCTGCCCTTGCCATGCCGTCGTACCCTGAAAGACGGTGAAGGTCGATCAGACGTTGCTGTCTCTGCGACGGCGAATCGAAGTGGACGGGACGAGGCTGGTGTGGGTTGAGAATAACAGATGCAGCCCCAGACCGGCCCAAGCTTGAGCAATTTCGCGGCTTCTGGGCCCGCTAGCCACGAACGCGTGTTGTCGATCGCATTGTGGCCGACGTTTCCGTCTCCTTCTCTGTACTGCCTCCATAATTCAAGTCTGTCAGGCTTTCACCGTGGTGCATCAATTCCATCCAATTGCTTCGTTGCAGATTGTTGCTTCTTTCATCGCTCCTTCGGCGCCCCGCCCCGCAAACGTCATCTTCTTGGACCCTGAACCACAGGCAGCGACGCACGCATCAATAAGTTTCCCTGCTTCATCGCGCAACCCTCTGCCACGACACCCACAAGCACAATGCGTTTCTCGACAACAGCTGTCCTTGCCCTGCCGGCGCTCGCGCTCGCTGAGCAGCAGATTCCCCTCTTCGACAAGCTGAAGGGTTACCTCAACCAGGCGACGGCGTCTGTGGCCGCTGTGATCCCCTCGGCGCCATCAGTGCCCTCTGCGCCCGTCGAGGCGGCAGCAGCCAAGGCCGCCGCGGCAGTCCAGTACCCTCTGACGCTCGAGAACTGGAAGGAGGTTCTGACGGTGGACCCCACTGTCAGCGCGCCGGCGACACAGGAGTGGCTTATTTTTGTCACTGGCGGCAACAGCACATGTTACGGTTTCTGCGGGCCTGCTGAGAAGGCATGGAACGTATGTACTCATTGCACGCCTAATCATACGTATGCTAACGCTAGCAGGCATCTACCGCTATCGTTGCCGCCGCGCCCTCGTCGCCCAAGCTCGGCTACCTCGACTGCGAGAAGGAGAACATCCTCTGCAACTCGTGGTCTATTGGCGCGCCCTCTCTGATCAAGTTCCGCATCCCCAAGCCGCTGGCTGACCAGTCTGCGCCCGTTCCCGAGTACCGCTACAAGCCCCTGAACCGCACCTCGACCACGACCGAGACGTTCAAGGAGCTTGTCCTTGAGAACAAGATTGACGAGATTGCTCCCTACGAGGGTCCTTTCCACCCCTTCAACGGCATCCTCCAGCAGTACAACCTTGCCATTCCTTTCGGATACGTCACCTGGGGCTTCTCCAAGATGCCCTCCTGGCTGCCCATGATCCTCATCTCGTTCTTCAGCAGGACCTTCATGTAAGGAATTCGCTTCCGCAGCAGCTTTAAAGCAGTACTAACGCATGACCAGGAGCAAGCGCATGAACCCGGGAGCCCCTGCCCAGGGTGCTGCTGCACCAGCGGCCGCTCGCTAAGCTCTGGTGCCTCTGCAGACACAGCAGCAGTACGAAACCAATACTGCCACTACTGTACATGGACACGACTTGGATTGTTAGGAATCTCAGTTTTTGCGTCTGCATTAGCTTCGGCTTCTTCGAAAAGACGTGCCAAGGATGAACAACGCGGGGACGATGGCGTTTCACGTAGCTAGGATAATGTGAATCTGAACGACCGAGCACTTTGCCTGTGAATTGAATTTCGAGATGGTATTGAATTGACGTTGATGTCTGAGCGTTGATGTGCATTGGCGCTAGTCGCGAAATCTTCGGCAATGCGGAGATAGATGAGTGACCAGCGCGGACATTTCTCGACGCCGTGTCGGCGAGCCCAGGGCCACACAGCACGAAATGGTCAACATAGTAGCGCGCGCGCGGAAACTGCAAGAGGTACGGTGGTCGTCTGTGCAAACCAACATAGTCCTCGATTGATCGCTACTGACGCCCACCCCAGAAGGTATGAGATGCTTTGCGCCTCCAGAGCCCTCCACGCTTCCCTCTGACTCGGACGGATGGCCTTTGGCAACGGCAACGAACCGGTTTCGCTGGACACAGACGCTGACGTGGGGATATAGCTGCTGTGGATACGATGCGGGCCCGGTGCGTTGGTGCTGCCCAAGGAGGTGGAGAGGATTAGCATGGAGTTCAACACCAAGCTCTACGGCGGACATCGAGGCGCGAGGTACGCACACTCCCCTTGCACCGCCCACTGGAGCCGCTCCAGCAGCCAAGAGGCGGAACGCACACGGCAGCAGCCTTGGTGGCAGACTAACACACCACCAGGAAGTTCTGGCGCGAAATGCTGCCGCGCATCAAATACCGCAATCCCTCGGTCCGCGTCCAGATCAGCCGCCACACCTCGCCCGACGGCCCTGCGCTGCTGCACATCCACACGCGCGCCGCGACCACGGCCGAAAACTCTGCCCCGTCCGTCGCCAGTCCGCCCGCGCAGAGCAGCCCCGCCGCCTCGCCGCCCCCCAGCACCCCCGACGCCACGGCCCCGTCCCACACCATCAACATCCGCGACCAGGCGCCCAGCGAGATCCTCGACGCCCTGCTCGCCGCCCTGCCCGAGAGCCGTGTGCTGCGCCCCACGCCCGAGGAGGAGCAGCTGATGGCCGACACGGCCGCGTTCAAGGAGCGCTGCGAGGTGGATCGCGCGCTGGTAAAGGAGAAGCTGCTCGCGGAGCGGCGCGAGGCCGAGCTGCTCCGGCTGGCGAGGGGCGAGGCTGTGGCGCAGTGAGCTGGCGTAGCATGTACGAGTAGAAATGGCATGTAACTAGGCGTTTTGCTGCTCGAGGGAGAGCATGCGAGATTGTATCATACGTGTAGCGAACTCATTCTCACTTCTGCGCGCACTTGTGCATTGACTCGATGCTGGTCATTCCGTCTCGCTACAGGCACACTTCAAAACCCCCGTCTCGATATTCCCAACTCCCACCCCCGGCGCCCGCTAGATACTAACAAAGAAGCTCTTCTCCCCCTCACGCGGCTCAACCCACGCGCGCTTCAGAATCGGATCGGCGCACGACACGCGGATGCGCTCCGGCGTTGCGGGGCTGACGAGGTGCAGCACCGACTCCTCGCCGAATTCTCTGCGCGCGGCCTTGAGCGCGTCGCGGATCGCGAAGAAAACCGCGCTGCCCATGAAGAGGGGTGGTTCGCCTGGGGGTTGTTAGTGAAAAGGCTTAGTCAGCAGGTCAACGGCTCGATGGCTCGACGACTCGCTACGCTCGCTGCGCGGAAAGGAGAAAGAAGGCAAGACTCACCAACACCCCTAGACCGCTGAATAGTCCTCAGATTCTCCCACTGCACGTCCTTGAGCAGACTAACATTGAAGACCTGCGGAATATCCCTGAACCCAGGGATTTTATAGTTCCCCGGCCCGCGCGTAGCAATCTGGCCCGAGGCACGAACCCACAAGCTCTCCTCGGTCGTAAACAGGCCCTGGCCCTGCACAAACGCGCCCTCGATCTGCCCGTAGTCGATGGCCGGGTTGATGGAGCGGCCGACGTCCATTTTGATATCGGCGCGCCGCGAGGTCCAGTCACCTGTTAAAGTGTCGATTTCCACCTCGGCGGCCGCCACGCCCTGCGTGAAGTAGAAGAACATTTGTCCTGTGTTGGCGCCCCAGACGTAGCCGATGTCCGGCGTCTTGTAGAATCCTTGCGCTGAGAGGTTGCACCGGTCGAAGTAGGCCCTGTGCGCGAGCTCCTTCATGGTCGCGCTGGGCCCGAGTTTGGCGCGGTACGGCCGCAGGCGCTCGTTGAGCTGCTCGCAGGCGTTGAAGATGGCGTAGCCGTTCAGATCGCTCGAGGCGGATGCCGCAGTTGACGACGCGTTGGCGACCGTGTTGGTTGCCGTGTCGCTGATGAAGACGCTTTCGAGCGGCACCTGCAGCGCTTCGGCTGCGATCTGCGTCATCTTCGTGTGCAGTCCCTGGCCCATTTCCGTGCCGCCGTGGGCGACGAGGATGGAGCCGTCGTGGTAGATGTGCACGAGCGCGCCGGCTTGGTTGAGGAAGAGAGCGGTGAAGGAGATGCCGAATTTGGTCGGGATGATGGCGAGACCGCGCTTGTTCCACTTGTGTGTCTTGTTGAACTCTTCGATCTCGGCGCGGCGCCGAGCGTATTCAGACTCTTCTTGCACTTGCTTGTACATGAGGGGCACGTACCAGTCCTTGATCTCTTGGTTGAAGTGCGTGATCATGTTGGACTCGGGTGAGTACATGTTGATCTGGCGCAGCTCCTCGGCGGGCATGTTGAGGTGGTCGGCAATCTCCTCCATGAAGGTTTCGCAGATGAACATACCCTGAGGTCCACCGAAGCCGCGGAAGGCAGTGTTGGAGACCGTGTTTGTCTTTGCGACCCTTCCACGGACGTGGACGTTGGGGATGGAATAGCAGCCATCGATGTGGGAGAGTGCACGCTCAACCACAGCACCGGACAGATCCTGACTCCAACCGCCATTGTTGAAGACATCCGCATCAAGCGCCTGCAGCTTGCCGTCCTTGTTTACCGCAACCTTCCAGCGGGCAAGGAAGGGGTGGCGTTGTCCAGATGTCAAGATGTCTTCATCTCGGTTGAGCATGCAGCGAACTGGTCTCCTGACCTTGTTCGCCGCAACCGCGACAATACCAGCGATCTGAACCGACCGCGTTTCCTTGCCACCGAACCCACCGCCCATGCGCTTGACGCGAGCGTTGACCTTGTTGGCAGATACACCGAGCACCTTTGCCACGTAGGCCTGTGTCTCCGCCGGATTCTGAGTGCTGCTGAAGATCTCCATCTCGCCAAACTCAGGCTTCGGGACCGCCACACACGCCTGCGTCTCGAGGTAGAAGTGCTCCTGGCCGCCCATGCGCGCTGTGCCAGTGAAGACGTGATCCGCCTCTTCAAAGGCCTTCTCCACGTCTCCCTTCTTGATGTGACGGAAGTGCTGGAAGAAGCTCTCTTGCTGAATAGCTTCCTCGATGGTGAAGATGGCCGGCAGCTCCTCGTACTCGATCTTGACGGCTCGGGCCGCCTGCTCCGCGTGCTTCGCTGTGTCCGCGAGGATCATACCGATCGGCTGGCCTGCGGTGAAGACCTCGTCCACTGCGAAGAAGGTCTCATCGCACATTGGTGCGCCCCACCAGTTTGACTCGGGAGTCGCGAGATCCTTGTGGTCCACGTAAGCAGCAACGCCTGGGAACTCAAGAGCCGCTTCCGCATCGACGCTCAGTAGCTTGGCGTGTGGTTTCGTTGACAGGACCAGACAGCCGTACAGCTCGTTGCGCTGCAGCGGGATATCGTCAGTGTACTGGGCCTCTCCGGTGGTCTGCTGCAGAGCAGCGGCGTGGTTCTTTGATTGTCCAACTTCGCTCTGCTTGTATGCCTCGGCAGCTTTGCCGTCTTTCCAGCCTGAACTGATGTCTCGCTCGATCTCGCCGATCGCCTGGGTATCAACCTCGGCCTCGTTCGCATCCAGACCAGCGAGCACTTCGTGGTAGAACTTGTAGAAGAAACCCAGGGCGAGAGTCTTCCTGTAGGTCGCCATGCCGCCAGGCACGCCAAATCGCAGGTCGAAGTCCTCCTCGAGCTTGGCCATGACGCCTTCCAGGGTTTGAAGGTCGGTAAATTTCCTCCCTTGGAGGAACTCTGTTGCCTTCTTCGCGACGATTGTAGTTGGAGCCATACCGCCGTAGACGAGACTGACGTCCTTGACAGTGTCTTCGTCGTCTAGCTTCACCCGCAGCGCAGCATTGACGATGGCGATGTCGTCATCCTTTCGTTTCGACTGCTTGTACGCGCGGATGTACTCGCCCTTCTCCTGTGCCACGGGGATCCTGAGGCCGGCGATGATAGCGTCCGGGGGCAGAGCAGTCTGCCTGTACCCCTTGAAGAACGTCGACATGGGGATCTCCGTCGTCTCCTTCAGACTCTTAGCTACCAGTGTCGCGTTGGTCGCAACAAAGACTGGATTCAGATCCGAGATGGGACTGGCCGTTGCGAGGTTACCAGCAGGCGTGCCCACATTCCTGATCTGCCGTCCAGCGAAGTAGCGAATTTGCTTCAGGATAGTAGCAAACGGCTGTCCCCTCTCTTTGCCGTAGTGCTCGACAGCATCTTCGCATATCCGCTCGAGGTCCGTCAGCACCACATTTCCGCCAATCTCAAGGTGGTCGTCGTTGAAGCTGAACTGGCGCAACTCGGGAATATCGCCAACGAACACCGAGGCACTGTAGTTCATGCCCTTGAACTTGATCTCGATCTGTGTCTCTGTGGATCCACCGATGAGCTTGGCCGAAGGGTGTGCGTTCTTGATCTCCAGCAGCTGCTGTAATGTTGTGGGTCTGTACCATCTCTTCCTCTTGTTGCCGAATGCTAGTGGCCTGAATTCGTGCCTGTGAAGCTGTGGCGGGAAGATCAGCTCGGTGTCGGGCTTGTACTCGATGAAGCCGGGAGGAGTGAAACGCTTGATAGGCTGGTCGTCGCCGTCGCTCTTGCAACACCCCCCACCGTTGGCCCCGCCAGCGCCATTCTTCTCCATGCAGCATCCGCCTCCACCATTGGCCTTTGCCTTGCCACACCCCGTCTTGACACTGAAGCTTTGCGCGGCGTCCAATATCGGCCTGTATCCCGTACATCTGCACAAGTTGCCGTCAAAGGCTTCCTCGACATCGTGCTCGGTGGGTGCGTCGGTGTTGCGGAGGAGAGCGTACAAGCTCATGACGATTCCTGGGGTGCAGAAACCGCACTGGCTGCCATTGCCCTTTGCTATCCGCTCTTGTGCTGGGTGGGGTCTCTTCACGTTGCCTATCCCCTCGACTGTGATGACGTGCTTGCCATCGACGCTGACCAGCGGTGCCAGACATGCGTTCACGGAGGCGTGGTAGATCTTCTTCGTTGTAGGGTTGAGCTGTGAGACGACCTGAAGAAGACGTTAGCGACTGATCTCGGCCTGGTTTCGAAGAGCTTCGCCATAGCATACCACAGTACAAGCACCACACCCTCCCTCGGCACATCCCAGCTTCGTACCCGTGAGTCCAATTCCTCTCAGATACTCTAGCACTGTGACTTCTGGATCCGCGTTGTCCAGTGTTACCTTGGTGCCGTTCAAGTAGAACCTCAGCGTGTCATCGAAGCTCTGTGTAACCTCGGTGAGCCTGCGCAACGACTCCTCTGGCGCTGCTGGCCGCGATTCTGTCTCGATGAGTCCCGGCGCCATGTTTGCCACACTTACAATATATACAGGGCTATACACAGTGAGGACAGTGAAGAGGGAACAACAAAGACGAGTACCAAGCAAAGACGAGTGTCAAAGCAAAGACGAGTATCAAGCAAAGACGAGTGTCAAAGCAAAGACGAGTGTCAAAGCAAAGACGAGTGTCAAAGCAAAGACGAGTGTCAAAGCAAAGACGAGTATCAAAGCAAAAGCTCGACAGCTGAGTGACGGCAAAAGTCAGCATTGATGTCTAGACTACCCAAGTAGACACAGCTCCAAGGTGTGTGGAGAACGCCGCGGTCCAACCCCAAAGCGCGCTCCGCCGCGGTTCGCTGGACCCTGCTAGACGGATCTCTTAGTCTTGCGAAAGAGAGCAGCGAATGAGAAGGACTGGAATTGATCGCTATCATGGTGCCAGGCCGCGGCGCGTTCGAAATCGCCGCTGCTCGCGTGCAGGAGCTCGCCGATTACCGCTAGCGTTGGTGGAAGGAGGGGCAAGGTCCCGCCTGCTCTTTGCGGTTGGCAGCGTGGCTGACCCCACGTGAGCGGTGAGGGCGGGCAGATGAGATGGACTGGAGACCAGCGGTGCTGTTTGTACATGGCAGCAGAGCCGTGTGGGAAGTGTTTGTGGACGAGGACTCGTCGATATGCATATCCTCCGCGTCTTCGTCCGTCCAAGCTTATCTGTGAGCGACTCAAGCTCACGGGTATCATGTCAACTTGCACGCCAAAGACACCATGGCCCAAGGTCAGGTCTGAGGTACAGCTATGCCTTCCCTTTCCCTTTGCCGCCTCCAAACGGCCGTCCGCGCTTCTTGCCCGTTGCGACGGGCTGCTGCTGCTCTCCCCTGCCCTCTGCAGCCCTCAGCCGATCCAGCTCCTGGCGCAGAACATCCTCGAGGGCTTCGTTGCGCCGGGTGAGCAGCATGACGTCATCATTGCTGATGGCTTTGCGGCCGGCATGGCGGGAGAAGGTCTCGAGGTCGCGGGATGTGTTTGCTGTGACTTGTCAGGCGGATGGTGCGCAGGCTGTCCAGTTGCACGTCTCGACGGCTACTGGGCTGTGGGCTTTGAGAAAGGCGACTGCGTACCGATCTGGGTGTATACAAGCTCGGTCAAGGCGCCAATAAATTGCGGTGTTGCGTTCAGATCGTCTGCGAGGAGAGCATCGTCGACGAATTGGCCAATGGAGTACCAGAGGGCCGACTTGAGGCGCTGTGGAGGACCGAGTCAGCCTGGACCGCAGCACTTTCGCAGGCAGTGACTTGCCTCTTCTCGCTCCGCGGCCTCGCCGTCAACGGAAGCCATGCTGCTGTGCGGTCGCCGTCCAGGAGGACGCAAAGGAAGATGGGGCAATGACGCGACGCGTCGTGGGCAGCCAATGGCGGAGGAGAGCGGAGGGCTGCCACGATCCACCATCGATCTCACCCATGGATTGCCCGCCGGGCTTCTGCCGAACGAGTTATTTACCAGCAGTAGTGGGACTGCGCTTTGCTCTCCACCGCCGGACTCCCCTGCTTCGTGTCGTCCGCATACAAACAGCAAGCGTGCGCCGTGACATCACACGCATCCTCCCGCCAATCGAGCCCGCCCTTCACACCCAACTACTCCTCCACCCATCCACGACCACCGTCCCGTCCGCACGACTGGCAGCCATGGCCGAAGAAATCTCGTTCAACGCGCTCGTCGCCAACCTCTTCGAGTGGAAGGACCGCCTGGTCAACAACTCGGTCAAGTCGTGGGAGGAAATGACGGCGCAGCGATGGGTTCGCATCGTCGTCATCGTCGGCGCATATCTGCTCGCCCGCCCGTACCTGCTCGCGCACGCCGAGCGCAGCCGCAAGAAGCGCGCGGAAAAGGAGGCCGCCGACCTGGGCCTCGATGCTGGCACCACCGCCAACGACTTCCGCGGCGGGAAAAAGACAAAGGGCGACGAGGGCCTGGTGCAGCGATCGACGCTGCGCTGAGGGGGCGGCCGACGGGCATTGCATTCCGCGGCGTTCCTGGCTTTGCTACAAGCTTTGCGAAGCTTTTGGGGGTGCACAAATATCTAATGGAATGCGACAAGGGAGCTGTGAGGCTCGAACTGCAGCATTTGCACGCGCACTGCGCCATCCATTCTTCACTGCAGCCCGTTGTTGACAGACTTACCGAGACCTGACCAGATCCACGCGACAACCAGGAATTTGACGCGCAACTGGCCCAGCTGCCACCGCCATCCCTTGCTTGTGACCATATATCCATCATGACAGCTCTGCTTCTCCAGCACGCCCTCTGCTCCTCCAGCACGCCCTCTGCTCCTCCAGCGCATCCTCGCACTCCACTGTATGCTGGCCATACTCACCATGGCTCCCCTTTCCATCATCGCTGCGCTGAGCGCCGTCCCCCTTGCGCTCGCACACATGCAAATGTCAGACCCATCGCCCATTAACGACCCCCACCAAAGCCCCCAGCGTCCGGGCGAGAGCTTGGACTACAACTATCTCAATCCACTGAACGCAGACGGCAGCAACTTTGCCTGCAAAGGCTATCACCTCAACACGCCCCTGAACACGGTTGCAACCTACGCAGCCGGCAGCAAACAGACCTTGAGGCTGCGAGGGAGCGCAACGCACGGCGGAGGTAGTTGCCAAATCAGCCTCAGCTGTAATGGCGGGAACGACTTCCACGTCATGAAAAGCATCATGGGCGGCTGTCCCATGAGCGACAGCTACGACTATATAGTGCCCCGCGACATACCGCCGGCGAAGAAGTGTTTGCTAGCTTGGACATGGTAAGCACTCCCGATCTTCTCCGTCCCGCAGGAGAAAGACAGCCGCTGATAGTATGTAGGTTCAACAGGATCGGCAATAGAGAGATGTACATGAACTGCGCCGTCGTCGACATCACTAACAAGAGATGGGGCAAGCGTGACACCCAGACCTCTGCTGCACAGGCTCTCGCTAGATATCCCGAGCTGTTTGTTGCGAATCTGGCGAACATCAATAGCTGCAAGGTCCAGGAGACTACTGATGTTATATTCGACAACCCGGGCAAGCAGGTTGCGTTCGGCAACGGCGAAAGCGCTTCCATGAAACCCAGCTTCGGCAAGGGACAGTGCACTGGTAGACGTTCCAAGAATGCTGGCAGCAAGACTCCAGCATCTAGCAACACCGGAGCCGGCGGTAGCAACAGCGGCCAGTGGCCGGCGCCCAGCAGGGGTGGCAGTAACAATGGCCAATGGACTCCGCCAAAACAAAGTACGTCGAAGCCAGACGGTTGCGAAGCCAAGATTCGTTCTGGGGGATACTACCCTGAGTGTTTGCCAGGGTACAGTGGTAACTCTCGTACAGTACCGCAACAGCAGCAGCCAGCGCAGCAGCCGCAACAGCAGCAACCAGCGCAGCAGCAGCAACAGCAGCAACCAGCGCAGCAGCAGCAACAGCAGCAACCAGCGCAGCAAAAGCAACAGCAGCAGGTCCAACAGCAGCAGGTCCAACAGCAGCAGGTCCAACAGCAGCAGGTCCAACAGCAGCAGGTCCAACAGCCAGAGCAGAACTCACCAAAACAAGGTGCGCAGCAGTCGAAAAAACCAAGTAGCTCGAATCCAGAACTTGAACACGAGCTCGAAGCATACCTAGCATCACTGCCCCCAAGTCGCCTCGCGCATAGGAACACTGTCTTAGCGGCCGAGTACTCGGAAAACCACGAGCAGAAGAAAGAATACTCAGCGCAGCCATCCGAGCACGTTCACACGGAGAACTGCAAACACAAGACCACAGGCTACCCCCCAGGCTCGCACTACCACAACACCGAGGACCTGGACCCCTACCCTGAGGATGGCATCGACTACTCGAACAGGAATGTCTACAAAACTCAAGACTCACAAGACCATGACGACCCGGACTCTGCTTACAAACGCGCAACCCGCCAAAAACGATGGTCGGCCTACGACAAGCGTCAAGCCGCGACAGGCAAGACGACCAGATACTACCGCCCGGGCGGTGACGAGAATGCCTACTATCAACAGCTGGCGCTGGCACAGGCTCAAGCACAGGCTCAAGCACAGGCTCAAGCACAGGCTCAAGCACAGGCCCAAGCGCTGGCACAGGCACAGCTCCAGGCGCAGGCTCAAGCCCAAGCCGAAGCCCAAGCCCAAGCTGCCGCGCAGACGTTGGACGATTCCTACACGCAGAAGCAAGCATCAACGGATGCCTCCACACTGACATCCACGGAGGCTTCTCCGCAGACTGCAAGTGACTCCGCGCCGCAGAGAAGCTACTGGGACATGACAGAAAGAGAAAAGTTTGATGCCTTCCTTCGGCGGATGGTTGAGCTCAGCTCCAACATGGCATCGCTGATCAAGTATGCTTCGGCGTCTAGCCTAACACCAAGCCTGCCGCACTATCCTCCTGCGTCTACTTATGACCGCACCGAAGATTCCACCGCAGCTGTAGCACGCAGATACGCACGAAGAGGGATCTTGTCTTCGACCGGTACATCTGCTCAAGTCTACCCCGGCCCCGCCATCGGAACCATCAGCGCATCCGGCGAAGCCATAGACGCCGAAGAAGGGTTCCGGGAGTGGTTCCCCAACCTCGTCCAAGGCTTGGTGACCAAGCGTCAACTCGTCGACCCCGTGACAAGCGAGGCAAGCGCCGAGTCAGGCGACGGCATCAACGTCTTCGACGCGCTGCTGGCCAGTTTCTGGAAATTGTTCGGCGACCCATTTAATCTCTACGGCGATGGCGATAATCTAAATCTCTATCCTGTGCCTGCTTCAGACGAGCCTGGTGCCGACGCAAGCGATATCCCGTTGGTGCTGGGCGAGCCGGACTTCTACAGCAACGATGACTTCCCGGACTTCGACATCGCGGATCTGCATGGCCACTACCTCCCCCCGCCAATGATACACTACGAGCCTCCTGCACCTCAGCTGCTGCCCGGATACGAGTTGGGACCTGACGGCATAGTCTGGGTCGGCGAAGGACCTGACCCCCTGGCCGGCGAGCATGAGTCTGAGCCGAGTATCGTCATCTCCATCGATCCTGTTCCCACGTCAGAAACCCCCATCTTCCCCGGCGAAACCGCTTTCCCCCTCCTCTCCTGCGTCGCGCCCATCCCGCAAATCGGCTTCAACTCGTGCTTCGGGGGCTGCAACCACTCCGCCGAAGCCATCGCCGCGCACGACGTGTATCTACAGACCCTCGCAGACCAGCAGGCCGCATACGAGGAGTGTCTGCAGAACCAGGCTCTCGTCGGCACCGCGCCGCCCGCCGGTATCTTGCACAGCCCCGACGACGCCGCCGACGCGCCCCTCGCCGAGGCAGAAGACGCGTCGCACCGCCGTCCGCGCCCGGGCATGTCGTACCCGCTCATCCCCTCCCCTCTGCCGGCAAACTCCACCGCGCCGGGCCCGGCGAACGCATCGGCTGCAGACGACAGCGCAGCGCCGTTCCCCCTCACCAACGCCACGGCCGCGACCGACTCGGCCCACGCGCCGCTGGAACTGCAGCCCTACGCCAACAAGACGCTCGGCGAGCTCGTCGACGACATCCTCAGGGATCCAGATATGCTTGGCCCCGTTCTGCTCATCGACGACGCGGCCCTCCTGGAAGAAGCCGCCGGCCTGCCAACGCCGTCGAACCCGCTGCAAGATGCTGCCGACCAGGCGGAAGACGGTGTCACCGTCCCTACCACCCCGGTGGCTGTCGATCTGAATGCCCTGGAGAGCATTGCTGATGCGCTGCCGTGGTTCTTGGGCCCTGGGCCTGTTGTCACGAATGCGGACGGCGGGCTGGAGGGGCCGCTGTAGAGGATAGGTGAGGGAGAGTGATGGTGCGAGGTATCCTTAAAAAGAGCAGTGGTATGAGGTATGACGTTATGAAGTTTGCAAACGGCGAGGAGTGAGGGGTCATGTTTGTTTTGTTTTGTTCTGGGTGGATTGGCGAGGGCTGGAACGGGTTTGTTTGTTTGTATGTGTGGGTGTGTTTGGATAGTGATATTCTGCATAGTGGCACGATGCAATGATTTCTAGTTATCTCGTTCCGCGATGCCTTACAGTGACGAGCGCGTTCGATGCTGTGCTGGCACTCTGCTGGCGCGCCCAGTCATCTCCATGAACTACAGCGCAGCGCGTTTGCTATCCCATCACTCGCCCCCCTTCACGCGCCCCTTAGCAGCTCTTCACCAGCACGCGAAGAGTCGCAGCATGAAAGCTGTATGGAATCAGCACATCTCCACCCGTCCTCACACTGGTGTCTATGGCGAGTAATAGCCACTTGACCCCAAATCCCGCCGCGCCACCGGAACAGTACAGACAGCAAGTCGCTGCGAGCATCCAGGATCTCGTGTCCGGACGCCGAGCCCGTGAACCCGTGATGAGTGGTGCCGGCACGGCACGTCTGATACTCGAGGGCGTGGTTGAGAACGTGAGGATTTACCGATTGCATAAGGAAGAGCAGGCGAGGGGAAAAGAGGATGAGCGAAAGCGGAGGGGGAGCAGATATCAGGGGAAAGACCGCTCGCGCAAAGGAAGACACGGTCATCGACCGCCGAGGCAGGAAGGAGATGGAGAAAGACTGGGCCACCGGGTGAGATATGGGGCTCCTGATGAGCGTGATGGAAATCGACGCGGACACCGTCGTCGACACTCTGGCTACGGAGAAGGACACGAGCGCAGGCGGAGACATGGCTCTCGATCACGAGAAAAACACGGTGACAGAGAAGTAGGAGATGGTCCGGTTCGCGGGGACCATGACCAGCAGCAGCGCAGCCGGTCTGAGGCAGTGAGTGAGCCGCAGTCATCGAGTGGTGACCACAGGATGTCTGGTGCTTTGCCTGTTGGAGCGAAAATTGCGAGGAAAAGCCTAGAGAAACTGCTCGGCCCAGACGGTACGCCGTTCGGCACTCTTCCTGCCAGAGGCAAGGGCATAGGTCTTCTGGCCCATGCGAGGACGATGTACCAGCACATCAAAGCCGAGCACGACGTAGGACATCGAAGCAAAGGCTTTCTTGAGAAGCACATTGATGCTGCGCTGCAAAAGCGGGAGGGTGCAAAGAGTGTCGCGAACGACACGATGGAAGGAGAAGAGCTACTGATCGAGACGAACAGCTCGAGCCGTCCTGATCGAAGTGGACATCCCGGAGGTCGAAGAAGACGTCGCAGGTCCAGGAGCCGAGGGACCAATAGGGAAGTAGGACAAGGTGGCGAACCTGTCTTCATGCCGGTTGTCGAGCGAGGAGAACCATCTGCTGCACGACAATGTAGACCAGCGCCGTCCGAGTCCGGGAGATCTTTCCAGCAGCCAGCACTGTCAGCTCAACAACCACCATCGAGACCGAATAGCTTCTACGGTGACAGGTCAGTGCGTGTCGGTTCACTAGCACCGTCTGCATCTGTTAAGGCATCGCAAATGCCTACTCCATCAATTCGAGGTGCACCCTCGGTCAGGGAGGTCGACATATGCAATGCAGGCGGTCATCGAAGTGGTAGCCGTGTTCCCACTATACGCGTTCAGTCGCCGACTCCACCAAAGCAGGCGAGCTCTGTACGACTACCTACTCCAACTGTACGTGGGATGCAGTCACGGGTCCAGTCACCAGAGCCGAGTCCTCGAGGATCTGCAACGCCAGTGTGGAATCCAGGACCTTATCAACACACCACTCCTCCTCCTGAGATGCCTACCCCACTGCCTGCGACTGTAACACCCTATCATATTGCTTCGTCAGCTGTCGACATGCCAGCGCCGATCATTCCTATTGCTCCACCACCTTCACCACCTGCTGTGCGACTTGCTGTCGACTCAAATCGAGATGCGTTTCTTGCAAGCATTCAAGTTGGTGTGAAGCTAAAGAAAGCAAGCGGAAAAGACAACAAGGGCGCAAGCGTGGCACGTAAAGACGAAGCGCACATCGAGGATGTGACTGGGCGGATACCGGTCTACGAAGAAACACCACACAGTCACGACGTAGAAGCACTCGAGCATGCTCAGGCCGTTGAAGAGAGGGAGATAATGCAGGAAGAGGAGCGAATTGCTCGGTCAAAGACACCATGCATAGCACCTCAACCCAGGCCGAAGCTACCTACGAACTTCCAGGATGATCTTACAGCGAAGCTGGGCAAGATGAAGTTAAATAATGGAAAAGATGATGGAGAAGTAGGAGCGTGACCCAGTGAGACGCTGAACATTGTCAGGCCTCGAGCCTGCAATGAGACGTAGAGGAGTGTGTGTTCAGAGCACGCAGAAGAAAAGAGGATGCCTAACCAGCAGTTCAGACAGGATCTGAAAGACCAGCTGTCAGCTAGAGGAACACTGCAGCCACCGACGACAGTATCGATAGGCTCCGAGGTGCCCGCCAGAGAGGTAACTCCGGCACCTGATGTGTTTGCAAATCCGTCCGCGGATATTGGGGAGCCGGGCTGGCAGTCTTCGCCAAACTGGAACTTTAGTAACGTGCCAAAGGACGGGTCGCGCTGAGAATATGGTGTGGATGTACATGACTAGAATCACAAAAGAAGTTGGGAATGGGTTGTGGTTGTGTGACTCGTGGCCAGCTGATGACGTCTGCTCCATCCCTCTGCCGCCAGCCCTTTTCTTGAGTCGTGTAAATCGTAAGGTTCGAACTTCTGAGCGATAGATGCAAAGTGCTGTGGTGATGCAGCATCTTGACCAAACGTTGTGACTACCTCCTCTACCACATTGTCGCCTGTCAAGCACAAATTGTAGTGCAGTTTCAAAGTTGTGTTCGCGATGTTGTCGTGGTGTTTAGGCAATTCGCTAATCGGGCAAGATCGATCGGACCCGTCACGCTAGCCGGATTCGATCATCAACATGACGTCGTCCGTCGCGCAGCGCTCAGAGCTTGACGCGTTTCTCGTTCAGCATGGCTGTCAAAGGCAATTGCATGTCTCTATACCCTCCATAGTCTGGGAACGTATATTCTCTTTCCTCCATCTTACGTCGACCTACTCTTTGATGATCCGTTTTGTACAACGGTTTGGTCCTTCCGTTGCATATCGAACAGCGCAGCGAGCGCCACTTGTCTTGCATAGCTTTCGTGCCTACCCCTATCTTAACGCCATGCCTCAAAAGCGTAAGGCTTCGACTGTGGCTGCGTCGCCTACGGCCGGTGAAGCACCTGTGGATCGTTCGAAGATGCGCCGCTCAGAAGTGCCTTTGCCGCCAAAGGCTGCAGCGAAAGGCAGACAACTGCCACGCCGACAATCATCCCGTGGGGGCGCCGCAGTCACGAATCCAGACGCTAATCCTGAGGTGTTCGACGCGCCCAATGCTCTGCGGGCTTCACCTGATCGGCACGAATGCGCCGACAGAGAGGCCCACCTGCATCAGCACGACATTGACGCCGGCAATGCAGTAATAGGCGTCAATGCGGCCTCAGCTAAGCCTTCAACCTCGCAGAATGCAACCACGGAGGTCAAGGTAGTTCCATCGAGCGGTACCGAGAACATTGACGAAGCAGGAGCCACCTCTGCAGCGCCAGCAGCCAGCAGGGCTAAGAGAAGGGGGATTGGCGCGGCGCACGTGAAGACTGAGGGTGGAGACAGCAATATTGCCCCTGCAGAGGATGCGGGTGTTACTGGCGATCCTGAAGTCGAAGGCTTAGACCGCGAAGAGGGGGGGGAGGTGGACCTCAAGGAAGCCCTAGCACGGCCGCCTCCTGTACACGCCGAATACCTTCCTCTTCCGTGGAAGGGGCGGTTAGGATATGTGCGTTCCCTGCACAACCCCACGCAATCTTACCAGACTAACATGCACGTTAGGCTTGTCTCAACACCTACCTTCGAAACGCCAGTCCTCCCGTGTTCAGCTCCAGAACGTGCCGAATCGCGAGCATCATCGAACATCGCCACCCTCTGAAGGACCCCTCTCAGCCCGAGCATGCCACTAAAAACCGCCCTGATAAGGATCAGCCGGCTGATCATGCACGAGGAAAGAAGTATGTAGAGGCGCTTTGCTTGGCCAATGTCCGAGACATCATCAAGATGGTTCGGTGGAACGACAGATATGGCATCAAGTTCATGCGATTGAGCAGCGAGATGTTTCCATTCGCCAGCCACGAGGAGTATGGCTACAAGCTTGCGCCTTTCGCTTCAGAAGCTCTCGCTGCAGCTGGCAAAGTCATTGGCGAGTTTGGCCATAGAGTCACGACTCATCCGGGCCAGTTCACACAATTGGGCTCACCACGCAAGTCCGTCATTGACAACGCCATCCGCGATCTTGAGTATCACGCTGAACTGTTGTCCCTGCTGAAACTGCCGCCGCAACAAGACCGTGACGCCGTCATGATCATGCATCTGGGTGGTGCATTTGGTGACAAGCCTGCTGCGCTGGATAGGTTCCGTGAAAACTATGCCAGGCTCTCAGATGAAGTCAAGAAACGGCTTGTCCTCGAGAACGATGATGTTGTGTGGAACGCTCACGAACTGCTGCCAATGTGCCAGGAGCTCAACATACCCTTCGTTCTTGATTTCCATCATCACAACATCCTCTTTGACAGTAAGAAGCTTCGAGAAGGCACCAAGGATGTCATGGATATGTTTCCTGCCATTCTCGAGACATGGTCAAAAAAGAACATCACACCAAAGATGCACTACTCTGAGCCGTGTCCAAGCGCCATCACTGGAAGTCAACGAAGGAAGCATTCACCGCGTGTGATGACCCTCCCTCCCTGTCCAGACACAATGGATCTGATGATCGAGGCAAAGGATAAAGAACAAGCTGTCTTCGAGCTCATGCGGACATTTAAGCTGCCAGGCTTTGAGAAGATCAATGATATAGTTCCACACCAACGCCCTGATGAGAACAAGCCATGGACTCCAAAGTCGAAAAAGAAGCCCAAGAAAGGCAAGAAGAAGACTGATGGTCTCGAAGATATCGGTATGAAGCTCGAGGAGGCAGAGGAGGAGGATGTCCCACCTCCTATCGTTCCTGATGAGGAGGTGGGCATGGGCGGACCTGAAGGCCGAGTGTACTGGCCCCCCACAATGGAGGAATGGCTTCGGCCACCGAAGCGCATAATCAAGAAGAAAGTGGAGGCGCCAGAGGGGGCCGCTACCCCCGCCAAGAAGAAGACTGCAGCGACCGACAATGCCTCCGTTGCCAGTGAAGCTGCAGGCCTTGACGAAGGCAGAAATCGAGCTAAGAAGGCGGCGCCCAAACGGGCTGCTAGCTCAACGAAGAAGACGCCGAAGGCGGTTCCTACACCCTCTGCATCTGATGACGAAGGTGGCCTCAGCTCGCCACCGCTCAGCGAGCTGGGCGAGGAGGACGAGGGTCCTGCCGTGCTGAAGCGAGCTGCCCATCCCGCGTCTACACGAAAGAAGTCATGCAGAGCTGTGACCAAGGTCAGCTACAACGAAGAAGACGTCGACGAGATGACCATGTAGCGGCAGACGATAGTAACAACCGAAGAGCACATGAGTTTGGTACCGGACATTGAATCTCGGGCCTTCATATGCGTCACCATCACTTGTCACGGGCCGTCCAACGTCGTGAACCGTATCGAATGTCACTGACACCGGCAAAATGTTCCTATTTTCCTACTCCACCCTTGCTACCTTCGCTTAAACTCCCGTGCCGCTGTTAGCCAGGGCTTCCCAGCCTGGTCCGCAGCTCTCCGCTTCTAAGCTTCTCGCGGCTCGCAGCATCTCACATTATTGACCTTCCCGATGCAGATAGCTCCGAGCTTCACACGATACTCCAACACATGAACAGCCAGCGCATTGGATGCCTCCTCAACAAGAAGCAGGGCAATATACGCAGGCATCTGATCACGAAGCCCATCACGATCACGAGCCACAGCCACATCGTAATATGGGGGTTCCATAACGCCTTCGTTCTTGAGGATCACTAGCCCTGCTCTTCCAGAACGTTATCGAAGCACGGCTCGCCGCGCGACCCTAGGGTCCGACGACAACCGGGACATTCCGCATCGTTCTTTGCAACATTTCATCGTCTATCGCACGACCGCAATCCAATGAGGTGCTCTGCGTAAGATACTATCGAAACATGCACGACATTCGAATAAGCTACTGATGCATTGAGGTGTACCTGTCACAATGCATTACCTACGTGGTGGCATGCATGAGCCGTCACCGCGAATGTGCGGAGAGATAGATTGATGCCGTTCTAATTCTGTTGGCGCGCTCTGGAAACTTGCTGATCGCAGCCAGTGCACGCTTGCACTTGTAATTCTCACACTTTTACGGTATCCCGTGATAGGCTACACGGCACCATCTCTTGGAAAATCACATCGTGTCTAGGCATGATGTGCCTTCGGGCATTCTGCCGAATGAGTCGGTATGCCCGCCCGTTGCTGAAACGAAGGGTCCAGGGGCGGCTGTACCCTTCCTCGTACTGCGAGTTCCGCAGCATACAAGCAACTTGGCAAGTAGAGGCGCTGAGAAGTGCCCACTTGATACGGGTCTACGGTCTGCCTCAACGGCCTCTAGAGCATTGAAGCGACATCCATCAATAAAGCATACGAGCACGCAATCGCTCAAGTTCTCGCTCTAGGCGGCACTCAAGGCTGTGTTTGTCGCTGGAGTCTCCACTGGACCACTGGGCATCTAGACAGGCAGTGGATCAGCGCGAATGCACAAGACTGCAAGCGAGCTGCAGAAGCGGGAGAGCATTACAGGCCGACTTGCCTTGCCAGCCACACTTCTCTATTGCGCCTGGAGCATGCAATTGCAAAGCAGGAACAGTATCGACGCCCGGAGCTAGACAAGCACGTCTGTAGCGAACATTCCATGCCCTTTCGAGAAAACAAAATCACGACCGCAATCGAGCGATAAGATGCATGAAATGCAGTTGCTGATACGTAGGCGCGGACACTAGCCGACCTAGGTGTAGGGCTATGTACAGGCATGGCTGCGTTCGAGAAGCGAGGCGCAAGCCGAAGAGCAGGGATGCTGGCCACGTCCCAGACCATTTATGTAAACAATGGAAGCCTGCTGACATGGGCGGAATGGACGCAAGTGGGGCAAGGCATAGTAAGGCAGTCATAGCGGGATACGTTAATGTAAGACGGACGGCCGGCGTGGGCTTCGTGAGGTTTGCTTCTTTGGGAGCCGGTCGCTGCTTCATCGGGAGGCTAGGAGCGCAGTGGATAGCGGCGGGTCGCGAGAAGCGCTGGTCAAGAAACGGGCTGGTGAATTATGGTGCAGCTCGAATCGTGATCATGTTATCATAGCAGAGAGATGACTCACAGTGAAGTCATCGAAAGAGGGGAGAGGGAGGATCCGCAAGGTGAGTACAATGCACCGTAAAGAGTGGAAAGTGCCGTGAGAAACGGTTGGGTGCTGAGGTGAAGTATTGTGAAGAATCTCATGAGAGTAGCGGTTGTTGTCAGGCTGGAATAGGCAGTACGAGCACGATACATTGAAGCATGGACCGTGTGTCAGATCCTGAGTCGCCCTGATGGAATGTGCCAGCACTGTTAAAAGGAAAATACTTTGTCTCAATCAGATTTTGGTGGTGGCTCTTGCTATACTGTTGGTGTCCACGTTATTCCTTTTATTGCACTTATTATTCTTGTTCATTGTCTCAGTTCAAGCAAGAACAAACGGACTCTCAACAGTGCTCGGTAGCATCAACTACAGATGAAACACGCATGTTCTCGTTGCAGCATAAGGCTTCGCATGTCTTGCGTTTGCCTCTGTGCCTTGTCGCAGTAAACTACATATTCGCTCCAATTCCGTGTAGTGCGGACACTGTTGTCGAGATCAACAGAACGCCACCATATCAGCACTGGAGCGGGCTTCTAGCATACGGCGCCTGGTACAGTGACTAACAAGCCGAAAGGACGCATCTGAAGTTCCCGCTTGTCCCACATCTGTGATCTACGAACACGTCCAGTAACAGCGCAGCTTGCTTTCAGTTCACAGCAGACGTAACTCGCTTTTCCTACATATGGACCAAGAGACGAACCAAACGGAAAGCCTTGCGGTGAACAACCGAGCACAACAATCCACTGCGGATAAGTGGGACATCAGTGACGAGCCGTTGGATGACGATGCTGTCGAGCTGGATGTTGACGGTACCTTCATTGCAAGTGTGGTCAGTGAACGCGAATGGATCCCTCTATCCATCAGAAAGCGGATCTCGAGTGCTACTAACGGGTGCCCACCAGTGACACCCCCAATAGAAACAGACGCTTGTCTAGAAGACCATACCGCATCACTGACTGTAGGGAAATCGCTGTCTCCTCAGGATGCGGAAAACCTCTCCCTCTCTGAGGAACTGAGCGGACATGATTTACTCGCTCTCGACGCCGACAATAGCGAGCCACTACCCTTTGAAGACATTTGTCCCATCGTTGTAGAATTTGTCGCCCAACAGCTGAACGAGTTCGACTGGAGTAAGCTGAAAAGGCGAATATGCATGGAACAATTAAAATACGATTCTCGAACCTTCCATTGGGTACAAGACGTGAGGCACGAGAAGTTTGCTTGTTGAACCTGCAGCATAAGTAAGGAGTGTGTGTCTGCGGTGGTAAGGTGGAAATACGTTCCTGGTCCTGCCTTTGCTGCCGAGACTGAGGAAGTCGGGCACGCAACCAGATGAATTTGAGTACTGGGTTTCGGGCGGACCAATGTGAATTGTTGGTGTAGTGTACTCAGTGTGAGGGCAAGCACCCAACCGAAGGTAGAGCATGTTAGGTGCATATCAGCCCAATCATTCATTCAAAATATGTGCACAATGGAAATCCTCATTCATGCTTGCTTGTTCATTGTGAGCTGGAGCTGTCTGATGCAGTCGCGACCCTCTCGACTGCTATGTCATTGGGAATTGATCAGCCAATCTCAATGGCAAGCCGAGCCGGCCGCGGCACCACGCTCCTAAACTTGACCCAAATCAGCAACCTGATCCGAAAGCCAGTTGCCTGTCGTTACGACGGACCAAAAGACAACACGAAGAGCTATCGAAGCCACTTTGTCACAGCGGAGATGACAAGCAACGGCCCCACAGCCACTCCGCTACCCCTCGAATCACGGGCGCTCCCCCATGTTTGCAGCTCTGAAACACAATGCGCCTTCGTACTTTCTGCTGTTTACGTACAGAATTGTCTCCCCAGAACATCACAAGCGCTGGATCTAGATTTACATTCACCGAAACTACCGCTTCAGGCAAGTTGCTCGACATACAGACAAGGAGGGAAGTGCGGTTAGCTCCACCGTTGAAGAAGGGCCCTGCGTCACGGTCCGACTTCTGCACACAAGTGTCGCGTGCGTGCTCGGACGACAGCTAGGGGCTGCCAGGCACACGGGCATGTCGATCATCAATAGCCTTCGTGTAGGTAGTCAACTTTAGATGCGGACCAAGCACGGATGTTTGGATCCGCTCTCACGTTCTGGCGTATCATTGGATCCCTACTCTAATGTGAATATACTCCTCTTAACGCACTAAATCGTGTCACCGGGCGCTTGGATTTGCTATTCATGTCGTCTACTACCCAGCTGCTCCTCTCCGACGAGAATGCAAGCACGGAGATTGACTCGATGGTGCATTTCATGCGAAAGGCAGAAGCGGAAAAGAGACTGCCCCTGAGGACTCTTCAGGCGTCGACGAAACAATGGCTTCGTCGCATCGAGACATGGGGTAAGCTATCGTTCCGTTCCCGTGCCGTAGCCTCGTCCATAAGTTGCTCGGAGGCTATCACTATCCGCGGGCACTGTACGCAAGAGCAACATCAACACGAATTGGTGCGACATTCTAGCAACTCATCGCGCAGGTCCACACGTGCGACCAAGAAGCAGGCACTGCAGGACTCTGAAGTCCTACACAAGATTAGCAGTACCTGGCAGAGATCTGCGCCGATCCCTTGAATGGCAAGCCGGAGGGCGCTGGGCCTAAGAGCACCCTTCACCAAGATGCCTGTTCCGAACTTTGCGCAAACTCTTCATAGCCACAGATCTCATAGTTCCTGCATCTGTGTTGTTCAGGAGGCAAGATGAGCGCGCGTCTCGTGCGAACGCTCATCACCGGCGTGGCCGAACACTGCCTACACACATTATTCCCGCTCTCGCCGAGCCAACCACGCACAGCAGACCATTACTTGGCAGCGCAGCGACGCGGTGGATCATCGGCGGGCAGCTGTTGCAAGGCCCCTATGTGCCAGTCGGTGGCTGAGGGGCAGTTGCAGGAGATCAGCAGGCGTCGAGTGGTGCAGGTGAGCTGTGAGTGCTGATTGGCTGAGGGGAGGAGTGCTGCAGATTTAGTGAGGCTGTGCGTCGACGAATTAAGCACATGAGCGAGGAGGCTCAAGAAGTGCCGTGATGCTGTGGTGTGGTGCACCAGGTCGTTTTTGTGGGACCGCCAGTTGACCGGTGGATAAGCCCGTGCTACGACCGTGGCGCCCGATAATTCAGACATCCTTCAGCATTGATTCCGTAAAATGTCAAGCTGTGCCATAATGCGCTGCGAGGAAGGGTGATCACGAGAGAAGATGCAAAGAGGGGTGGCTGTAGAGTAGAATAGTAACGCTTTCGTACATTTCGTTAATCAATAGCAGATCGAGCTGCTTCATCTTCGCCAGGGTATCGCTGCCCATAACATCTTGCAATATACAAAGACAATCAACGTTATCGCTCGACGCATCACCACTTTTGCCGAATAAATGCTAACCCCGGCTCCAATGCATGTGCCCAACAGACGCGAGATCCCGCTGCACCCCACCAAAATTAGATGACAATGTATTCCCCATCGACGCGATCCATCGCTTTTCTCCACCGGAACGCCTGCTGTAGTGTACCAAAGGGACCTTGTCGTGAGCTCTGCATGTCGCCATCAACCCACTCGTCGTCGTCCTGCCATACGCGTTCGAGCACTTCCAGACCACTGAGGTTGTTGAAGAAGCCGCTCTCGCGTTGGATCTCGACGCAGCGCTGTCGCACAACGGCGCGGTGCTCAGTATCGACACACTCAGTGCCGACAATGAATAGGGGCCAGAGTAAAAACTTGTTGACGCAACTTGTGATGCCGATCTGTGAGATGTGGAAGAGTCCTTGTGCGACGAGGTTCTGGAAGTTGAGTGCGCCAGCTGGAAGTGTGGGATGGGCGAGGCGCTCAGTGTAGAGCAGCGCTGCGTAGCGGAAGCTCTCACTGATGTGGAACAGTGCAGCTTCGTTGGGAGACATGGTGAGCATCGAGGACGATGCTTCGCAGTTATCTGCAGCGTTCTCACCCGGCGCACCGAATTCCCACTCCTGCAGACGATTTCGTACATCGTTCCACTCAACCCAGAATGGAGAGCATGGGTCTTCGCGTGCAGATGTAAACGGATCCTGATACTCGATAATCGGTGTGCCCCAGCCGTTACCATCAATTTGGTCAAAGTTGAAAGAATAGAAGTCATTAAGTTTCTTCGGCCGTGGAGAAGATCGAGGCGTGTCGTCGTTGTCGCGTACAGGTCGATTCTGGCTCAGTAGGTTGAGCCTTCCGAGTCGAGCAATGAGCTTGAATAGGCGACCTTCGCAGCCAGAGTGGTGCTCCAGAACGCCGAGATTGGCAGTGAGATTCATCATATCCAGTGAGTCGCCACGAACTTCAATCTCACGGTCGTTGACGGCCGCTGTCATGACATCGAACCATGTGAAGAAGAGCTCGATCCAACCAACAAAATCAGACTGCACAGTCCTATCGCGCATAGCAAGCAGCTTCTGTACGCCTGCGAGCTGGGTCTTGAATTTTGTGAATCCTGAGTCGCAGACGTGGAAGAGGCAAAGAATAAGAAGTGTGGCTAGAACAGAGTCGTCCTGCGAGCCGTTGATATCCACTAGCTTTCTGTTCAACAGAGCAATTGATTGCGCCTTGTGATGCTTCTCCTCGCTGGTCGGCTGACCATGCATTTCTCGTAGCTCGGAAGTGGTCATTTGCGAGTATGCGTGCTGCGGAATGAGGCGGTGATCTCCAGACGCACTCAGGCGCCGGCCCTCTAGACCTCCGCGCATGCGCATATTATTCGTCGATAGCGCGGCGATGGCATTCTGGAGTTCTTCGTTCTGCATGGCTAGAGGGATGATATGCATACGGTAGGGATTTGACGGGCCATCAAAAGCCACCAGCACCGGGCATATAAATTTGTCGTAGTAGTCCATCAGGTATAGCATCCGAGGGGAAAGGGGCGAAGCGATAGCAAGGCTCTGAGGAATAGATGTGGTGAGCGAGAGTACGTCGAGAGACAGGGGACCAGAACCGTAAGAAGACATAGACGTACCCTCCGATGGAAGAAAAGAGAAAGCTGGCTGAGACAACGCAGTATAACTCGAGCTTACATCCCCTTCCGCAAAAACATCGTGAAACACAACAGGTCCCATGCTCTGCTGTGCCGAGCTCACCTCGATATAGTCCTGCAGGCTCTGATCTGAGCTAACACTGGAGCTCATGTCGTCCGCCATGGGCAGTGATCGAGGAGCCTCGTGGAAGAAGCCGTCCATTGAGCCGATACGTGCTTGGTCGTAGGAGTGGATGGGCGAATACTGTGGGACTGAGGAGTCCGCAAAAGGAAACTCATCCGCAGGGGTACGTGGGTACTCTCCAGGTGATGGGAAGTCGCTGTCGCTATATGTGCCGAGCGATGCAGTCGAGGCTGACAAACCACCTTCATCAAACGGCAAATGTATTGAGGTATGCAGCCTCTGGAGAGGCCCTCTGTTGAGCTGCGATGGTCTCCTCATCTTCGAGGTAAACGAGTGCATCATATCGAAGTGCTCTCCATGTGACTGCATGGGGAATCCAAGTGGGGTCGACGGCGAGGGAATGGGGATTGGGCTGGTTGGACCGAAGTACTGGTATTCTTGCGGGGCCGAGTAGATGCTGGCGGGGCTCATGGGACTTGTGGGCGTGTGGATACCGAAGTCGACGCTTGCTCGGCTGTTGAAGCTGGATGAATGATGGCTGGCGCTGGTAGAGCCATTGGTCGTGGAGGCGGATGCACTCGACTCTTTGCGTGTGGTATTGGTGGTAGGCGGGGATTTGGCAACAGGTAGCGACAAGCCTCGAAGCTTTCCACGGCTAGCAACTCCCACTCCCCATGTTAGAGTTGTACGATATCCAGTGCAGTCTTTGCCGATTTCGACACACTGTCCGCAGTATGGTCGTCTCCGGTCACACTTGACTGAACGCTTCTTGCAAGAGAAGCAGTCCTCTGTAGCACCAGTGGCCGGTGCTCTTCTTCTCCTCTTCTTGGGTGCGGCATTCGCATTGCTGGCGTCATCGACCTTCTTGACCTCAATGGGCTGGGTGGTGGTAGGCGTGGCGACAGCCATGTTGGGAAAAACGAGTGGTGTTGGTGGTTGTTACAAGTGCTAACGATAGTGCATCTGTAGTCGAGTGCCGTGTAAGGTGTGTAAGAAAGATAGACAAATGGATGAGGGGCAATTCTCAATGAAGCATAGAGAGGCGCATCAAGGTGGGTAAGTATTATTTGGCTCTCGACGGGTAAGGGTAGGAGCTTGGTCCCAGTGTGATAAGGTCAGGGTTCTAGTAAACAGGGGTGGTCGGTGTGCCAAGAAGCAGGATGCAAAATACCGCGGCAGACTAAACGCTAGGATATGATGAGCGGAGGTCATCTCGAGATGTGCATGAAGGTCGAAGCCTGCAGCGAGTGGACCAGGTGCCCGCATGTTCGAAGCAGCCGCTACGAGGCTTTGGTCTGTGGCAACCCTACCACACCCCACACACGGACGGCGAATTGCAGTCCCGAGTGGATTGTTGGTCGGGTTACATCGTGGAAAGGGTGTTGCACCCCGGCCAGAAGCTTGGATTGTGGATGGCGACAGTGGTTTGCCTGCAGGACGGAAAAGGCTGGACGCCACGGACCGTCCACCAATCAGTACTCGCGCAGGATGCGATCTGCTACCGGCTACTAGCTTCGGAGCAACATGCGAGTTCAGCCATTCAGAGAGCTTGTGTTGAGTACGCTGATGAAGAAGCGCTCAAGGGCCCTGCTCGGCTGCGAGCTTCTGTAACGCCACCGCTGATAGCGTCAGGTCCGCCATGGGCAGCGTAAGACCGCCAGCGAATGGCCGGCTAGCAGGTTAGCAACGGAGCCGACCGAGGCACCGTGTCGAAGCTGCACCGAAGCTGTGTAGAAGATAGCAGCATCAGGCGCTCACCACTTGGAGAGTGCAGCGAAAGCCGCCCGCTGTGAAGCACCCGCCAAGCGGAAAGCCTTCCGGGCGGGCTTAACAAGGTTAAAGAGACGGCCGCTCTTCACCGTCATCACCCCGCAAGAAAGCAGGGCCATTGATTCTTGCGAGGAGAGCATCTCAGCTGCACAACTGGCGGTCGTGGGCGTGGTGCAATCTGCTAGAAAATGCACGCAAGCGGCAGCACGCGCGAACAGACGTTGAGCAACGCAGCGACGATCCAGACGAGGATGTTGCGATGACATTGAGGGGGCCGCGGCAGAAGCAGAAACGATGCAGACGATGCCCGCAGGGCCTATGCCTGCCAGTGTGTGTGCCAACGATGTCAGTTGCCCGGCCCTGCGTGCGCTGTTCTGGCTCCGCAGGAACTCTTGGCGAACCGTTCTCCTGGGTTTTCGCTGGCTTAGATAACAGATATGACCATAGCTACTTGTGCCCCCACTCACGCATCTGGTGCCAGCGGTGGCTGCGCAGCAGCGACATCAATGCTGATGGAGCCCGCTGCCTGTCCTGGCCGCAACGCCCGTAGGTACATACTCCTGAATTGTCTCATGTCAGTCCCTTAAGCGGTTTGCAACTACCATGACAAGTGCTCCGCCTGACGATCTCTGATCGTGCAGCCAATGCCTGGTGGCTGAGCACCACTCCGCCGCTACTGCTCTGCCCGCGGGTATCTTGGTCGGCGCTCATCTCGCATGGCTGCCTAATTTGATACCCCAAAAACAATGCCCTTCAGAACGGCGTGTTTACTTCGTAGAGGCGCCGTCTCAGATGTTTCCTCCGACGGCTCGCGCTTCTGACCGATGATTGAACCGCTGGTTTTCCGCATTGGTTGTCGTGCACGTGCCGGTGAAGCCAAGAGACACACGCATCGGCCAGAGGTACTACTTTGGCGCTCGTGTGTGCTCGAGTCCGGCTCCACCCACTCAGCGATTTTTCTGAGGTAACAAGCACTCCAGTTCGTCCCGTCAGGGCGCACATCATGCCTACTAAACATGGTATCTGCCCTCGGCGTCCTGTTGCTAGCCGTGTGTGCCTGGTGCCTTGAGATGCGCGCGGGGTAGAGTTCAAAAGTCTGGGGAAATGAGAGCCCTGCTGCAGACAGCTCCTGGTGGACGTCTCGAAGCGCCCCGTAATTTTAGACCAGATGTGCCTTGCGTGCTTTGCCTTGTGGGGACGGAATCGCCCTTGGATTCCGAGCCTAGCCCATGTCTGCAGCTTTACAGAGCTTGACTCGAGGTGAGCCTCATGTCGGCAGCCGCTCTGAACCTGGGATGCCGATGACATGGTATGCAATGATATGGAGCGTTCGCCGTTGGCGATATCCCTTATCGTGGTATGGACGAAGATCTCGGGGGCCAGTTAGATTGCAAAGACCCTTGACGATCAGATGCTGTTTCAATGACGATCGAAAACTCTGGACAAATCACTAGATTCATGCTGTGTGGAGACAGGTGCAGATGTTTCGTAGCGACCAGACCAAGACGCGCCGCGGACGGGTCCCAATTTTGACCAAGGGCGATTCTTCCGGCATTACTCAAGAGCAATTCGAATTTCACTTTGCGGAGCCTTGTTCTCATCCTGCCAATCGTCCGGCATGATGTTCATAATATGCCATTTTGCATCGAAGCGCGACTCCATTCAGGATTCCTTCCGTGGTCGAAAGCATTTGTTGAGGGTCTCGCAACTCGAGTTGAAATAGACAGTGCAAAGCGCCGGGTTATCAACAGACCGGCTTTCCGGCGAGGTGGGAGCTAAAGTTATTTTTGCACCCCAGTGCCCACAATGCTCTGAGACTTAGAATCATACTGCGGATAGCGCATCCGGTGGTTGGACACAAAGGCAATCGCGTGACAAGTTGCTGTTGGTGAAAGAGCGGTGAAAATGCCCAATGCCGTCATGTTCCTGAGGATGTCGACTAATGTCTGTGCGGTCGCACATGACGGACACTAATTAATGAATGTCGAAATGCGTAAAACTCATTTTGGGTGATTCCTCAAGCACATGCTTCCGATAGCAAAATTGCGCCAGCCTCCTCTTGGCTAGGTTCTGGCATTGTGGCTTATATAATCCTGAGCTTCAATGGACTGCAAGTCACCCAGGAAACTGAAGGAACTGCTCTGCTCAGTTCAACTTGCTGACAGTTTTCGTTCGCCCTCGAGACTGCTGTGAGATCGTGATGTGCCAAGTCTTGCCTTTCGTCCATGACATTGGTACACGGTACCGAATGCTTAGCCTGCAACTGCGTGTACGTGCCCTCGCACAGCACTGCCGAAATCTGGGGAAGGGAGCATCGCCAGAATCCACCTGGCTCTTCCAATCATTCAGATTCCGTTGTGTAACAGTTTGTGGGAAGTTGCTTTGTTGATGCTCGGCTGTCGAAGGCCCAAGGAAGGCCCTGAGAATAGAATGCGTCCAAGCTCCCTCGGCTCAAGGCGCCCTTCCCCACATCCAAGGTTGATAGCTCATTGACAGCTCTCACCACCACGCTATTACCCCATACTATTCCCGCATCCAAGTCTTAATTGCCCTACTTGCTCCGTGATTACCCCAGATTATGTCTTCGAAGTTTATTTGTCTGCGCTCCGCGCGTCTCGCTGCCCGGCACCCGCATCATCGAAGGGCATTTGCCTCGGCCGCCTCTAGCCGTGATGCTGTAAGAATCGTGGAAGTTGGGCCACGAGATGGGTTACAGAATGAGAAGAAGGTAATTCCTCTGGCTACGAAGATAGAGCTGGTCGAGAAGTTGGCACGTACTGGATTGAAGACCATCGAAGCAGGGTCGTTCGTGTCGCCGAAATGGACTCCTCAGGTAGGATCAGAGCCTTCAGGATGTTGACGAATGATGCTGATGTGCCTGCAGATGGCTAATTCGTCAGAAATTCTCGAATATGTCCTCCGCAACACACCACAATCCCCCACGCCGATCACATACCAATGGCTCCTCCCAAATGTCAAGGGCTTCGATAACTTCCTGAAACTATGGAACGCGCAGTTGTCTACAGGGCAAGACGTGTATCCAACCTCACCGCCCTCACCTGGGCCAGAAGGCGGTCAAGTGCTGAACACTTCCTCGAAAGACCCCAACGTTATGCCCTCAGCGACATCTGGCGCCGAAGCCATGGGCAAGGAGCGAGCGTCGAGCTCAGCCGGCAGCCCACTTCATGAGATCTCCATCTTCACCGCAGCCACTGAGTCATTCACACAAAAGAACACCAACTGCTCAATACAAGAGTCGCTGAAGCGCTTCGAGCCCATTATGTGGAAGGCAAAGGAGATGGACCTGAAGGTACGGGCTTACATCTCGGTCGCTTTGGGATGCCCATACGAGGGACCAGACGTAGACCCACATAAGGTCGCAGAGCTGGCGGTCAACCTGCTGGAGATGGGTGCAGATGAGATCTCGGTCGCAGATACCACCGGCATGGGTACAGCACCCAAGACTGCGAAGCTGCTCAAGACTCTTGATGCTGCTGGAATTGACAAGCACGACTTGGCGCTGCACTTCCACGACACTTACGGCATGGCTCTGGTGAACTCGGTAGTAGCTCTCGAGCATGGCATCCGCACCTTCGATGCTGCAGTCGGTGGTCTGGGAGGCTGTCCTTACAGTCCAGGCGCGACTGGCAACGTTGCTACTGAAGACCTGGTTCATCTCTTCCACAGCTTAGGCATGCCCACTGGAGTGAACATGGAAGAGCTGTCGGAAATTGGCGAATGGATATCGGCAGAGCTTGCGAAGTCGAACGAGAGCAGTGCCGGAAAAGCTACGTTAGCGCAGATGCGGAATTGAGCAAAGTAAGGGCAAAGAGATAGCCTGCTGAAAGATAAGAAAGCGGTGCTTCACCGTACCTATCCCCCCTCCGCCCGCAACAAGGTCGTCCGCATGCTCTCACTCCATGTATGTAACTGCGCGCCACGCAACTGGCATCTCTTTAGGCGGTGCGTGATATCGACCTCGAGGCTACTTCTTGAGTAATGGTGAGCAAGGACAGTGTTGACACGCGTCATAGCTCGTTCGCGCGTTCTCTCGCGACCATGGCCGCGCTTGCGCGCAACTCGACGTTTGTTGCCTTCGCCGCCTCACCACTGGCCATCTAACCAACACCACCGACGCGCAGCGATTACACGTCTCAATGCCGCTTGTATGGAGATCATCCACTAGCGATTGACGTATGCAAGCTAAGACTTCCTGCCCCAGGATATCGGGATGGCATCTTCCTTGCCGCCCGAGGACACATGGGCGCTCACACTCGATCTCTGACGTTACACGCTGGCACTCCTATCAATTTCGACGAGGTGTACTCAGAAATGGAGTCGACAGACGCCAGCGTCGAGACATGGTATCAGGACGTCACAGAAGAGAGACCGTCCAAATTGTTTCGTTTCAACGCTGACATGACGAACTCTATCACCGACGGCTCTTTTACAACCTTCTTTGGCCAGGCTATCTCAAGTCTACCATATCTGAGCTCAATGACGATCTAGCCATCATCAATTGGACCCGGTCTTAAAGACCAAAATTCAGCAGAACTGATCCGGCGCTGGCTGACGGCGGTCAGAGTGCTTCTAAAAACCGTCTCGTACAGAGGCCAGCCACTCAAAGAGCTTGTAATTGCTGCTCGCGCCAAGTACGGCGGCCCTGTGGTGTCACTCTCTTTCTTCGCTCGACCTCGTTAGAGCACCTTAGCTTAGCTCCACTTCGAAAGCTTTGTCTCGATCTGACTGTTGACGTTTCTACGGGTAAACGATGGAAACGTTTCAACGAAATCACAATCACTAGTCCTCGTTCACAGACGACTTTGCAGCCTATGTCTCGGCGCTAGCCTTCCTTCTTCGATACGCTGCTTGCGATGTCCTACCGTAACTCGGTTCCCAGTTCCTTCAAGCAGCTGAGTAAGAACATGCCTGCGCTGAGATTTACGACTCTGGAGCTCACCCATGTTGAGAAGTGGTACCGATACTTCAGTCTCTACCTGGATTTACGTGGCCACACCCTACGTGCACTTCGATTGACCTCTACGAAATCGAGTGGTGACGATCACGATCTCGGCTATATTTGTATGCAGTGCACTTGACTAGCTGTGTGCTGAAGACGACCAACATGACTGGCAATGGCTTCAATTTTAGCAAGTTTCACAGCAACCATCAAGAATGCAGGGGCCAAAGCCACAACAAATGGGGCACGGGGACTGACGTATCCGTACCGCACTGCTGACGAGCTGAGAGTCTCAGTCACAGAAGGAGAGGACATCACTGACTGTTTGCGTGATTTCTGTATGACCCACACAGTTGGGCTGGTGTGAACAGATTGGTGGCCAGAGTAGGGACTCATGCTAGGTAGATAGGCAAGTAATGTGCTAGCAGCGTTATATATCAGATCAAGTTCGTTCGATTGTACCTTCGGTCACCCCTGAATAAGCCATTTACTAGCTGCTGAAGCCCTTAGTGTAGTTCACAACTACTGGCCAGTGACACACTACAGCTCATCCTTACGAAGACGCAGTTGTCCCGGATTTTTCCATATAACCATATATTTGGCATCCCCTATTATATCACGTGTTAACCCTTGCACAGTATACATCTTCACAGGCCAGCCCGCAACGACCAAAATCAGTGTGGTCATAAAGACCGTCCCAAGGCATTTACGCCAGCAATGAAAACGATCTACTTGTGCACCGGGACAGCAGCAAAAGGCAGCATAGAGAAGGTGTATGCCCGAGGAAATTGGGAGCAAGGCACTATGTTCTCATCAGCCATTCACCGTTTCTATCCAGACAGAAATTCTCTAGCTCTGTTTTACATTATTCATCTCCAGCATCACATTCTTTGGATGCTGCAACCCAGCAGCGTTCTAAAAACATGATCGATTGTATGGTACTACAGTCGTCCAGCAGTCAGCTCCAGCGCCCATCTGGGGGACGTGTTAAGTCAGCTAAGCGATTCACGTTTGACGCAGCGCTGCTCTTTCCACCGCTTGACTGTTTTCTCGTCGTCGGAATCACTTTTGCTCTCGCCCTCATTCTCAAGAGGTTCAATCACATTATTTCGTTGAGGTCGTACTGATAGGATCCTCTCAAGTCAGATCATTCAGCAGTATTGCGGGGAAATCAGCATGGAGACTATGGGTCCATGGGGCACATAACAGCTCCAGAGAGTGAATTCCTCGCCCGATTTGTAGTACGAACCCATTGAGGGAGGATCGGGAAACGTGCTGTTGTCTGATATGATGTCCATGAGGTCCTGTAACGCCTCATATGCCTTGGCATTCCTCGAGCATGTTGATTTTAAGATAGAGACCGAGGATCTCCGAGGCGAGGTAGAAGGCGGTCGTTTGCAGGGCCGCGGTACGCTTAATAGAGGAATCCCTGTTGGAGGAACGAGCGCCAGAATCAGTTAAAATGATCAGCAAGCACACGGGATGCCATCAGGTCTATCTAGGAGTCAGAGCTCCACGATCAAATTGTGGCGTAGTAGACTTAGTCTCACCTTAGATAGGTGGCCTGAGGCACAAACTGCATGTCTAGCAAACTCAACAACGTACATGATGCATTATCGAGACCCAGAAGCCTGTGATTCTTAGGTATGACGGGCAAAGTATCTTGCATTCCAAAAGCTACGAGGATCTTCTTGGAGATGGCAATTTGCGCAACACCGTTTATTGAGTCAAGCGGTTCTTTGCAACAGATTTGCGCATAGTCAGTTGTGTTGCCAGAAAGAAAGGAACATAAAGAAGCAATGAATGAGAGGCATTGAGAGAACAATCCCAGCGAGCACAAGCTGACCTCATGAGAGTAATTTATATCCGATTCCGCATACTTGGGGCACAGCGGATCATTCATGGCCTGTAGAATGGACTTTTAAGGTCGTCTGCCTAGTCGTTAAACCCTGAGCCAGTGGTAATCAAAGAAAGGCTCTTATTGAGCTCACATAAATTTCGTGATGATTTGGTCTTAATGGTCTGATTTGAGGCGTTGGATTTAAGCTCATTAAGAGCCATCCAGTGGTAGAGACGATTTTCGTCACGCAGAGGGCTGTCAACAGAGCATGTGTGTGCAACAAAACCAGACATGCTCAATATTATAATATTTGTCGAATTCCCACAGCTCGGTGTCGTCGGAGACTGTTCTAGAGATAGATGTCTAAGCCGTGGAAGCATCATCAGCGCTTTCTTCTTTCTATGCCCCTGTCAGTACATCACATCCGAATGGGTCTGAAAGCACGTAGACTAGGCTCAGTCGGGCGAATCGTCACCTCGTTTTCCAACCGAACTAACGCCGCCTACTTGAGGGAATTAACGTCCACGAATCGCATCCTCTCATTCTCATTACTCGACACACGCGATACTCAAATCATCCAAACGGTAGCGCCAGCCAGCCACATAACGCGGCCTCGCCGTGCTCCACAACGGGTTTGTATCGAAACGCCCATAGCTGCAGGCAGCCCCCAAGTGTATCCGAGCTGAACGATCTCAGATGGTGAATTCTGGGGGTATCGGACCGCACCGCACAACAGCTGAACCAGCCGGGGACCTTCTGGCGGACGACACACGTAATATGCACAGCTCTTCCATTCGCTAGCTTTGGGCAGCCCTGCACGGCGCGACCGAGTCTCGCTGTACTAAACATCCTCGTGGTGTCTCAAGTGTGTCTGAAGTGCTCTAGTCTTTACGAAGACTTGAACATTTTGTGATAGCACTCAGCTGAACTGCTCTAGCTGCAGCTATAATCCAGTCAGACGAAGTCTTCACGCGCTCGGGGTCAGCGATAGTGTTCTCTCTTTACTAGCGATCGAACATCCTTTCGCGCTGAATAGCAGCACGCAAATATAAAAGGCACAATGACCACACCTTCTATCTCTCATCACTACACTCCTCTATCAGCAGACTCACAGTATCAAATCACCTCGCAGTCCAATTTTCTCTTCGAGATATCAAGCCAGCCCAATACTTCGTCAGAATGTCTCTCTCCGCCAACGCTTCCGCTAGTGCCTGGTAGAACACCTACTGACCCACCTTCGTTGCCTTGCTGACACATATCCAGGTCATCCACCGACAAACCCTGGGCACAAGGTGGCGCGACCACTTCCGCGGGCAGCGCACAGGCTGGTGCCAGCATCGGCGCCTACACGGGCGTCCAAGCCGGTGTCGAGGCTGGTCGCTACGAGCACGATAACGGCGAGATGCATCTTGGACTCGGCGTGGACACCGGTCTTGGGTACAAAGATGGAAGTCTCGAGATCAAGTTTCTCGGAACAGGCTTTACGCTGGGCAACAATACGGGCATAAGCTTTCTGGGCAGCGGGTTCACGGCGAAGAACATCTTTGGGTGGATGAGTTGAGTACTGAGGCATTCAGGGCATCTGATCTTTGGAAAGAGAGCTGTGTATGTAGGGAGAATGAGACTAATATAACTGTGATGGGCTATCTAAAATGCCTTGGCCATCTCATCACTAGACCCAGATGCCCAAAACTAGCAAAAAGCTCATAAGTGCATGTCCACGACAAACCACTTTTCTGAAGGTTCATACTGAATCGTTCTCGAACCAATCGATTTTGCAGCACCAAACTTGGGCTCTGTAACAGGTAGCAATGACATATAGGTGCAGATAACGTGCGTCCCTCTTGTCACGCAGGGGGTGAAGGCGGTGGAGCGGTATTCTTGTCCTCGAACAGATTCGCCGTACCAGCCCTTACAGGCTCGTTGTTACACGCCAAATCCTTAGAACACCCCTCCTTCTCAGCCTCTTCGTTCTCTTCGGCTCCTTTCTCCTTCACCGAGGTCGGCTTTGAAGTTAACGGTGTAGTATGGTTCGTTGCATGCGATGCCATGACTGGGTCTGCAAGTTCGGTCCTCTCAGGCCCGTCGTCACTCAACGAAGCGCTGAGCACTTCATTCAACAGAGCCGGTATTTCCGAGTCCAGTACTGCATTATGTGCAGCGTCGTGCTGCGGGTTCCTCTTTGCCACCACCTCAGCAAGTTCTACTTCAGCTTGGCGCTCCTCAAGCACGTTCAATTGACGTTGATAGTCCTGCAGCGCATTCAGTTTACTGAATACAGGAGCGCCGAAGCCGCTTCCGGACCAGGTTGTACCCGGGAGTACGGCAGCAGCCTTCACTGGCTGATCGAAACTGGCATCAGAGTGGTTGGGTGAGCTCAGGTTGCCGAACAAGCTGTTCCCCGAAGAAGGATGGGAAGACCCACTCAGCTGACTGAAGGCACCAAAAGAGGGCGCTGATACTGTCGTATTCGGGTTTCCAAAAAGTCCGCCGGGTCGTAGTAGGGTATTGGAAGGTTGGGCGAGGTTGGCGAATCCTGTCTGCGGCTGAGAGCGGTGGTTAGGCTGAGACGGAGAGGATGGTGTGGGAACAGATGCTTTTCCGGAGGGGTTCCTACCTAGAAGGCAAGAGGGAAACATTGCATCGGAGGTACCTGTGGTGTCTCTAAAGGGTTTCGTAGGAGAGAAAGAAGAGACAGATTGAGGTCTCGGTGCCGCATGATTTCCTCCAAACAGCCCGCCTCCCGGGAGTGAAGCAGGGGGCTTTGTAGCGGAAGCGAAGAGCGAATCATTCGGCTTGCTCTCAAGAACCCCGAAGATACCATTGCTTGCCGCATCGTTTACGGCAGACCATTCTGGCTTTGGAATCATATGAAATGTCGAAGGCCCGTCGTTAGTCCAGGAAGGAGATTCTGGTCGTGGCTCAGCAGAAGACCAGTCGAACTTGTTGTGTGAGGGAGCAGAGTTGGAACGACAGGTCTGGCATCTAAAGAGAACACATGGTGTCTGATGCTTAGTTTGAGGGGCATTTCTGGGTCCACTTTGGGAGAATTGGCTGACAACGGGTGAAGTAGACGACTTGCTATCGCCCACTTGCTCAAACGGTTAGTTGTCTGAGCCGCTCGAAGCAATCAGCCCAAAAGGATGCTGAATAGCGGGATGCTTGTTTGCGAAAGCTGCGAACGGGCTTTCCAATGAGGCGCCAGCAAATTCGCCGAATCCAGAAGAGACCGGTGGCTTCTCAGTAGCAATAGGTGGGCCAATGTTACCAAACAATGGCTGTCTCATAGCGGTGGCATCAGAGGCAGAAACAATCGGCTGAGTCGCTTGGGGTGGTACAAAAGGTTGCATATTTGATCCAAAGTGTCCAAACGGGTTAGAACTAGCACCCGTTGAGACCATAGCTAGTCCTTTGAGCAAGTCAGTGCCTGAGCTAGGTCTTGCGTGGGTCTTTTCGGGTAATGAGGCTGCCCACGCACTCAATTTGCTGAACACGGGTGCTTGCCCCGAGTTATCCACTGAAAATCCGGGGAACTTGCTGGGGGGAGATTGGGATTTGGGAAAGAAGCCGTCATCTCCAGACTTGAAATAAGTAACGTCGTCTATAGAGGGAGGCTCTGGGAGCCATTCAGACTTCAACGCGTTTGCTTCGGTAGGTGGTGGTGCTGAGCGACCAGTGTTTTGATTGAGGCCTGCAAATAGTCCTCTACCCGTGCGTCCAGCATTGTAGTCCACGAGTCTGATCTCCTCAAGCGACTGATCTTTGCCGTTCCATTCTTTGTTTGCTGTGATGGTCTGATAGTGCTGATACGCGCCCTTGCGTTCAGTATCTCCGACGTAAGTGCACGTCTCGCCTCTCTCCTGAAGGTGGCGTGAGTATGCTACAGGTGATGAAAGGTAGCCTGTAGGTCCAGAACCAGGAAGTAAGTAAGAGTTGGTCGTTCCCGGTCCTGGGACTGATGCTGGAGTGAGATTCTGGAAGAGACCCTTTTCAAGTGGTGGTCCGGCAGGTGCAATTTTGGGTTGAAAGAGGTCTCCGCAGATATATGTAGAGCCAGATGTGGCTGACGACGTGGCCGACTTTTCGGTCACGACTGTCGAGTACGAAATATCGGTGCTCTTCTGCGGGAGCACTGTCGTTGTCGAGACAACGTAGACTGTAGGCTTAACTTGCAAAGAGCCCATGACAGTCTCCAGGCTGACAGTCTTGCCGTGTTGTACAGAGACTATATGTCCGTGACGCTGTGCAGCCCGGCACTGCATCAAGTGCAACTGCTGGGGATGAAGATCGAGAAGCACGTCCATGATCGAGTAGTTAGATTCTAAGCTGCGAATTCGAGCCTGCATGTGTTCTTCGCTGAGTCGTAGTGGCTCGTCTCCATACGACAGCGTACTTGTGAATTCGGTTGTTTGGACTGTTGGGCGGAGGATATAGGCCTCCAGGCGTGGTGTGGGAGTGGACGGATTCGCCTGTGGCTGACTATAGGTAGTATATGCGGAAGAAGATGATATATTCGCTAAAAGAGAGCTGTCAGGAGGGGGTTTGATGACGCTGGGCTCGCCAAAAGACGCCTCTCCTGGCTTCGTCTTTCCAGTCTTTACCTTCGAGTCGGAGTCTGACGAGGTAAATGGCTTGATGCTCCGGGTCGATGCGGTAGTAGTTCTTAAAGTCGAGCCATATACTAATCGGGAATGACCTTCACCAGGATGGCTGTTGTTGTCTTTGTATTGTCCTCTTGCTGTGGCGGCAAGATACGCTGGGTGTTGGTAATTGCCAAAGGGGGGCCATTGATTGTAAGCCCAGATAGGAAGGATATCTTCTTTCGGTATGGGGTTCTTGGATTTGCTAGTCCGAATCAACGATTGTTCTGTACTAATGACGTGGCGATTACTCACGGAGATGGATCTGGTGTATTTGATGTTTTTGCTTGCGCATCTTCAGGAAGACCAACGGGCGTCGCAGAAGGTATGAATGATGGAATAGTGAACAGCTGCATGTGCTTCGATGCGAACGGCTCATTTTTGAGTGCCCATATGGCATCAAAATCAGGATGTTGGAGTGATCGAGTGAGCCGGAATAGTTCCTGGATCTCTTCCTCGTTACTGCGAGGGTTATCAGTCTGGATTCTTCTTCTGATAATGATAACAGAGCAACTTACAGGCTCTCGACTCGAGATAGAGCAGTATGTCGAACAACGACCTTCGTTTTGTGCACAAGGTGGGAGCACCTCACAATGGTATCCGACACCTGAGGCCCATCATCGAGCTGGACATCATCAATGTAGTCATCTGTTCTTTTCGAACTTGTCGACATGCGGGACTGTTCGTCAGCCCCGATGACTGCACGAAAGGTGGCCATTAGAATATCATCGCATTCTTTGATCGAACGTGTCAGGCTGTTGTGATGCTCGCTGGCCCACATGTGCTCCTGGTCCGCTGCTTTCAAAGCACTCACGAGCAGCAGATCACCTTCGAGGCTAGACAAGATCGCACCAAGAGTATAGATTTCCGGTATCAGCTCTGCTATGACCGAAGGACTTCTCTGCAGGTAGATGCTGGCATGGAGAGCCTGTGCAGTGCTGCGGGCCGTGCGACCAAGGCGCTTCACAGATCGAATAAATTCACTATCTTGCGATTGAACGTTCGACCCCGAACGCGACGGTACTATCGATTTGCTATCACCTGCATCGGCCATGGCTGCTGTAGTGACCTTTTTGCGCATGGAGAAGGGGGGGTTTCAAAGGCCAAAAACGTCTGGGACAGGATATCGTTGCTGATAGCGGCGAAGCCCAGAGAGAAGATACAAAGGCCACAGGGACTACTAGCAGCAGCAATGGCAAGAGAGGGGATACGAAGGCCGGAGAGGTCGATGCTATTGAAATGCGATTCGCGGACAACGCTGCGGAAGGAGCGACACGGGTACGAGTACTTGGAATGGCTTCAAGTCTACCTAAGATAAAGAAAAAATGACTGAGGGTAGCCAGACATATACTTGCGACATGCAGTTGCTTTTGTCCCTCCCCGTCCCAGGCTCCAGGAAGGCAGCGCAGGCACCGTCCAAGGCACCGCCCAGGCAGCGACTCAGCCCTGCGGCTGGAACACAGCTTATGTATATGCGCAGCATCATCCCTGCACCAGCAACCGCTCCTTTTGGAGCATCAACATTAAATAAAGTCCGCGAGCATCTTCCAAAGCCTCATTTTCGGGATGGATCAGAATCGATAGACCATGCATCACTCATGCGACCACTACGATCCACCTTGCATACTCGCCACGCCTCAACAACATGCCTACATGCTGCAGCCCCACAGTCCCAACCCCTCAGGCCCAGCCTCCTTGCATTGGCGCAGCATCACGTGCGCTTCCACGTCCATGCGGTGCTCAACGGCCACAGCGAGCTTCGTTGCGGGCATCACCCAGAAGCACGCGAGAAACAGAGCGCCTCCGCAGGGATGGGAGCTCATACATCCGCAGCGGGCCGGGGCGTGCAGGGAAAGGCGTGCGTGGAGTCGCAATCTGCAACATGTCAGCAACATGTGGAGCCAAGCTGGTGCTCTATTGCGTGATGATCTGTGGCTGAGGAACTCTATGTCGACCTCACTTCTCGAGCTCTTCTCACCGAAGTACAACGTCCAAGTAGAAGCCGTCGGTTCCACATTTTCTATCCCTTACGTATGCGGGACGGTCGATCCCGAAGCGCCTGTGGTCTGTGGCACTGCGTCTTGTCGCTCAACGTGGCTACGTGGGCGCGTCATAGCAGGTCATCGTTACCGGTCGATTCACATGCACGTAGTACGACGGTCTCCGCGCCAGCCATCATCAGGCGTCTAGTTGTGCGTCGATTACCACAAGCGTCACGAGTAAAGTGCAAGAGATGAGACTAAGCAATGTGAGTGATTATCGTATTTCAGTTTGTTGCTATCTACCAGCGCCCGAACACCGGAACGCTTTCCCACAAGCCGAGAGTGAGGGTATCAAAGCGCTAGGGCGCGTATACATGAAGGGTCATCGGCGTATGAGTCGTAACCATTGAGCCGTCGTGTGAAAGTCGTAAAAAGTCGAGTCCTGCGACTCGAATCGAATACTAGGTTTGGTATTCAATCCATCGCCGCATACACAGCGATATATCCAAGTCCTCCTCGCATTATGTTCCACCTCATTATCCATTATGCACATTACTCCGTCGAGGTTGGCCCTTGGACAGCGAAGATGCGCTTAGAGGAAGTAGGCAGCGAAGGCAAGACCGGCGGCAACAGGAAGGCCGGTTACCTTGGCGGCGGAGCCAGAGGGGACAGCACTGGAAGCGGCAGAGCCGGCAGCAGAGGCGGCAGAGCTGGCAGCAGAACCGGCGGCGCCAGTGGCCGAAGAGGCGGCAGAGCCGAGGGAGCCAGTGGCAGATGCAAGAGCAGACGAGGCAGACTCAGCGACCGAGGAGAGGGCAGAGCTCAACTCGGACTCGATAGAGGAAGCTGCGCTTGAGGCCGCGCTTGCTGCAGACTCAGTTAGCGCGCCCGAGCTGTAAACAGTGCTGAAACCAGAGGTAGTGGTTTGGACACTGCCGTCAGAGTTGGTGACGGTAGCAACGAGGGGCACGGTAGTAATAGCGGATTGGGAGGCGCTGCCAGTGGCAGAAGCACTCTCACCTGAAGCGGTACCAGTAGCGCCCGAGAGGGAACTGAGGGCCGGGTTCAGGATGCTAAGAGCCGCAGAGGGAGAGGCAGTGGCGCCGGAGGTGAGGGTCGACTGGACCTCTAGAGTGGAGTCAGTAAGAGTTGCTCAGTAGTGATAGAAGGGCACGTACGCTGGCACTGGCTCTGAGCGAAACCGATGGCCTGAGCAGCCTGCTCAGTGTCGCAAGCCTGCTGGGAGCAGTCGCGAACACCGTAGGCCCAGTTAGACTGGGAGCAGAAGCAACCCTGGTCACCAGCAGGGCAAGAGTACTGGGTGTTGGCAATGAGGTTCATGTTGTTGATGCACAGTTGCTGAAAGGGGTTAGCATTGTTTGCAAACACGGCAGCATTGCTGCCATCGAGGGTTGGGGCAAGAACATACTGCGCAAGAACCGAGGTTCTGGGCTGTGGCAGCGCCAGCAATGGCGGCGAGGAGGATCATAGATTGCTTCATATTGACGGTGGGTGTGTGGTGGTAGAGCAAAGGCTGCTAGGCTGGTAGTAGCTGTTGAGAGGGAGAAGAGATGCTGGCTGTGGAATGCTTAGTTGAAGATGAGGTGGGTGAGGAATCGAGATGAGAGGGAGATGCGGGCTTTATCCTTCTGAGGCGCGCAAACGGTCGCGCAGGTCGTGGCTGGTACGTGGGTAAAGCTCCTGCCCTGTTACCTCACATGGCGGCTGGTCGCTCCGCAAACAAATGGCTGGCGCAGTGACACCAACTCGTGCTAGCCGCGCAGTTGGGCTAGCACCTATCAAATCCTGCCGGGGTCCTAGCAGGCACGATCGCTTGCAGCAAGGAACAGGATTCTGGGCTATGCGCTGATTCGTCAATGGGTCGCGCTTGCCGAGCCCAGGCACGATCAGGACTAGACCACCAAGTTTTCCAGTTTTATGATGTCGTTGACGGGCCGCCATCTTCGCCTGTGCTTGACTTGCATGTACAACTCACGGCGCTGCACCAAGACGAAGAGGCACGGTTGTCCAAGTAACCTGCCACACCAGCAGCGCACTCATCCTACTGCTGCACAGTCGATCCAGGTCACGGTGGCACGACGAGAACGAGTCGTTCACACTTACACAGGAGGGCCCCTGTGCCGTTGCACAATTTGCCTTCGACTGAGCGCGGCGGCAGGATAAATTGTGAAATTACCAGCGAACCTTGTTTCGTCGAAGGACCGCCTATCGACGTGACGTCCGTACAGCTTCTCGACCTGCCGTGGCCAGCGAGGCTTTGGTGGTCATCTCGTTTAACAAAACCCAGATTGTGATGGCTTTTGATCGTGGCCCAGACCCTGATCTCGTGCCAGCCGAGCTGACTTTACCAATCACTGCTGCACATCGCCAGCCTCGCGTGGCGCAGTCGCTGCTTACCATCTACGCAGCCACACTGATGCGTGGCTTTGCATCGCCCTCCAACGGCTGCGATTGGCTTGTGTCGACCTCATCCTCCGTCTGCTCGGCCAGATGCTTCTCCTCGGCTGAAGTGATGCAGTGGGTGTTCGCACCTAGACGTCAAACAGCGGTCAGCGCCCGGCGGTTTGGCGGGGGAAAGTCAGAAAAAGGACCAAATGAACGCACCTAGTTTATTGATCGTCTCCATCCACTCATCGTATGGATCTGAGTCGAACACAATTCCACCCTTGGCCCTTGGTTAGCATGAGTGTGATAGCAAGAGTTTGTCGGACTTACCCCTGCTTGGAGATACGCGATTCCATCTTTGACAAGCATGGTCCGTAGCGCGATGCACGTCTGTGGGTGATCAGCCGTGTGAACACCGTGCGCATCAGGGGCCAACTCACGTCCATAGCACCCTCGATCTGCTTATCACCATCGACGCTGCCGTAGCCGAAGTACCCCACAGCGCCAGCATATACACCGCGCTTCTCTTTCTCCAGCTCAGCAATCAATTCCATCGCCCGCACCTTGGGCGCGCCGCTCACGGTACCTGTCCACTTCTCAATACCAGGTCATGTTATGAACCGCTTGACGTACCTGCAGGGAAGATGGAGCGGAAGGCATCGAATCGTGTCTTGCCAGGTCGCAGCACGCCCGACACCTCAGAGACCAGATGCTGGACATGCGAAAACTGGATCAATCAGCAAATTTACTCCGATGAGATCGCGTTTCGCATGAGTGCGATGACGATCAGTGGTGTTCGTACCTTTTGCACAACCATCAGCTTATCCACGCGAGTGGAGAGTGGGTCACAGACACGATTTACGTCATTTCGCGCAAGGTCCACCAGCATCACCTGTGAAGTCGGTCAATGTTGGGCTTGACGTAGAAACTGGGTCAGACCCACGTGCTCGGCCCGGTCCTTCAGTGAATTGGAAAGCTCCTTGGCCAGGGCTGCATCTTCCTGCAGGGTTTTGCCCCTCTTGACGGTCCCGGCAATGGGATGTGTGATGATCCTGCCCTGCTCCTCCTTGACCAGCAACTCGGGGCTGGCACCCACAATCTGGAAATCCTCGCAGTCGACGAAGAAAAGATACGGCGAGGGATTGACGTTTCGCAGGTTCCTGTAGACATTGAAGGGGTGCAGCGAGGTAGGCCGTGCGAAGCGCTGGGAAGGGACAGCCTGAATGATGTCGCCAACGGCGATGTGCTTCTTGAGCTCCTTGACGTGGCCCTCGTAGCCTGCCTGGCCGATGTTGGACGTGTACTCGTTTCCAAGCTTGATCGGTCCCTGCTCGGGCATGGGCACCTCCTTGTCCTTGAGAATTGTCACGTACTTCTTGAGTGTAGCCCTGGCCTCGTCGTATGCCTGTTCCAAGTTGTCGAGGCTGTCCGGGACTTTGACGTACGTGATGACCTTTACAACCTGTGCAAAGTGGTCAAGGGCCACGATCGTGTCATACAGCATGAACAAGCTCTCCGGCACACCCAGGATATCCTTCACGTCGTCTCGCCGTGTCTTGGGCTCGAAGTACTTGACGCAGTCATATCCAACGTAGCCAACAGCGCCACCGGTCATGGGAGGAAGCTGTATGGAGGGCACGGTCGCAACTCTGCTCTTTGCAAGCTCCTTCTCCAGGCTGGGGAGCGGGTCGGCCTCTTCGCCATGGCCGGGCCCGGTCTTGATGACTTTGCGAGGGTCTGCGCCGACAAAGCTGTATCGCCCGATTGTCTCTGTGGTCGCAGCGCTCTCAAACAGGAAGGAGAGCTTCGACTCGGACCTGCACGCCTGTCAACCCTTGCCGAAGGGCACTCGGATGAGTCACGAACTCACTTCGCGGAAACCTTGAGGTATATGCTCGACGGCGTCAGGAACTCGGCGGATATAGAGGAGAAGACGGGGACGAGATTGGGCGGGTTCGGCGAATTGACTGCCGCAGCCAAAACCTCGCGCACCGTGTCGAGAGATGGCTGAACGCCTAGCTATTGTGGTCATGCGCTCAGCTCTGCGTGCCGCTAACGGGGGTGGGGTCGCGATAGAACATACCTGGGAGGCCATGTCGTCAAGAAGCAGCAACTGGCGCTGTGCAGGACTGCTGATTGTGTGGTAGAGGTGCTCAGGGTCAGAGTCAGACAATGTCAAGCAAGGGCTCATCTATTCAGACCCAGAACGACTGAGCGACTATCCCCAGCTTATCGACGGCCCAATCGGCGGCCTCGAATGTCCGCCCTGCGACACGATTTTCGAGAAGCATGCCCCACTACCGCCCGAGCGTTGAGCCGCCGCCCTCAGCCAATGCTTTTGTTAGCCCAAACCACTAGGACTGGCCCCCCAAGCACACACGTCACATCTGCCAACCAACTTCCGCGCGACGCTCGCGTCTGTCGCACGTCCTTCACCGTTCCCCTCTGCGCGCACCGCCGCATTTTGTCGCGCGCCATCCGTCGGCGCATATAAACGCGCATAATCCCCATTTCTGGATCGCGAACATCGACCGCCTCACAGCCGCGCCATGGACTCACCACCGCCTTCCGCGCGACCCTGGACGCCGCCCGAGACCGAGGCCTATGGGAGCCCCGAGTCGGCCTACTTCTCCGACCCCTTCAGAAACCGCACCTCGAGCAGCGCATCCGATGTGGAGCACTGCTGGCCGCTGTTGGAGCCTCGGCCAGGCACCCCTGGCAGGAAGAGCAAACGCTGCGATACACCACACGAGCCGCTCAGCGTATCCAGGCCGAAGCCACACCATACTGTCACCGGACCGGCACCATACACACCCACGAAGACCTCCAGCCTGCTCGATCACCACGCGCCCGGCGCGTTGCGCTATCCGTACACACCCGAGAGCTCGCGCATATTGCGCGCAAGCACGGTTGGTTCACTGTCGCCCGTACCGTGGGATGGTGGCTCCCACTACTCCGCTTCGCCCGTGCAATCTGCGCTGTCCTCATGCATCGCGCACTTCGAACACCTCACTGCGACGCGCGAGCTCACAGACGACCAGATGGAGTACGTCGTTGGACAGTTCGAGAACATGACCTCGTACCTCGCAGCGCCAGATGCGCAGACGAAGACGGGCACGGATGACCTATTCTCTGGGCCAGACTCACCGCGCCCTATAAGTCCCAAGCCGAAGGCGCAAGCTACAGAAGAGGACAGCAGCTATATGGCCGAGGTTGCAAAGTACATCGAGGGGGTCCAGATCTACACGGCCGACTTGAAGAGGCGATTCGACGAGACTAAGGCACTGAACGAGATCCAGCTCGCCATCATCCACGATTTGAGGAGAGATATGAGCGCGATGCAGCAGAACATGCAAGGCTCGCTCGAGTCAAGTCCTCCAAAGGAGCGGAGAGCAAGTAGTCCGCGACGGAAAGACGTCGACAGTAGTTGGGAGTCGATCGACACTGCGGTCGACGACGCTGAGAACGAAGAACTATGCAAGGCTGTTGCGCCCAAATCAGCTATGGTCGAGTCCAGCACTCAGACCGACGAGGGTAAGAGAGTCGTCGCCGCCCGCAAGCCCGTCCGACCCGTACAACGGGGGTTCTGGACTGCCATCTACGAAGCTCTTGACAGCTTCAGCGACGATCTGCATGAGCGGTGATCGCTCGTCCTCTCCATTCGAATATTTTCTTTGTTGTCTACCTCCTTCTCATTCCTTGGATATTCCAATTTCACTAGGGAACAGCCTCCCACGGCTTAGGAGGGCGTTCGTTTACAGGATTCCACACCTACACCGGTCTTGGATACGAAGCTACGAATTGCATAGCGATGGCGCATACCATTTTGTCTTTGCTCGCGCTATGGAGCGTTTAGATACCCTGAGTACATCAGAGACACTTTTCCAAGAGGTCGATTTCCTTGTAGTCCCCGTAGTCTTTTCTCAAGCCTGCTTGCTTCTCTTGCCGCGCTTATCTTTGATTAAATTCGTTTGTAATTTTCAGTATATTTCTTGATGATCATGATGCACGTGTGCTGACGCAACTCTGCAAGAGTAGTGGTTGTGGTGTGAGATCTGCCTTTGTGATGACGTGAGCCCGGATGCTACCAGGTCGGATCCTCAATGCTGTGCATGTGAACAACGTCGATTGCGTGGTTTTCATGATATTCTGGCTGAGAATATAGCCCGTACTTGGTTTATAGGTCTAGCCTAATCATGGAGGCGGTTGCTTGCGTGATCCAGGGAAGGCACGATCAAGTGGCACTCATTCTCTACTCACGACCATGCAGTTAAGGGCTGCGAAAATTCATATCTCAACAACAGCGATGTGAAAAGCGTGTCACATGCCAACTGCACTCCTCACGCAGTCCCTGTGACTCTAGGGGCCGGCACAGGGCAATATCTACACATCATAGGTGACGACGACAACTGGCCAATCTGGCGTGACGCAAATCTAAAGTCCATAGGGACAGTGCTTGCGTTGATGGCGTGCATCGTCCCTTGCATTGTCGGCATGCTGCAGGGCATGCAATGCAGCCCTTCAAGACCCTCCAAGAATTCGTCCAGAGCTAGCGACGGTGTGAACCAGAATATCTGAGGCAGCGGACACGAGCGGTATTGTCGCGTGTATGCTAGCGTCCCGCAGGCCGGGCTTCTAGGTCGTGGCTGCCTTGGTTTAGCTTGTTTCATGTTGACCGCAAAACATTGTGATGTTGAGCAGTTCGCTACCTACCCCACGACCCTGAGGACACGCTGTTGACCTCATTTGGTGAATGAAGCTCGTGCGCCACACAAACGCTCAAGGCCAGATCACCCAGCGCTTCTGGCTCCAGCTCAGCGCAACGGCGAATTTTCACTGTTGCTCGACGGGCGCCGGATATAATTAGGCAGGTGAGGCTTACCCGTCAACTAGCTGCGGCATCGACCAGGGGACCAGGCCCACTCCGCATGTTCAGTTCAGCTTCGCTGGACCATTCACTTCGACAACACCGCCAAACGCCCGTGACGAACACTGCAAGGGCTTTGCACCGACTTTTCCTACACCTTAATCGCTATTTTGTAAACTACTTCAACCTTTGACCCTGCTGCATCAATTGCAGCGTCCCGAACGTGATATCTGGCGACGAGCAACCCTAGCAACATGGAGGAGGACAAGAAGCCCGAGAGGCCAACAAGCGTGCACAGCTCCGACAAGGATGCAGTGAGTGCCTCCAGCCCCGCTCAAAGCAAGCGATCAGACCAGGAGAACACCTAACAAGTGTGCGCCGTTGCAGGACAGCTTCGAGGACGCACCTGAGATAACCCCTCGCCCCGAATCACACTCCGAGCGCTCGCAGTCACGGTCGCGGTCGCTCCTGAGCAAGCGCGAGTCCACCGAAACCACTGTCCAAGAATCCAAAGCCGAATCCCCCGCGCCTGAGGTGCCGGTGCCAGAAGTGCCTACCCGCACCAAGGGCGAGGGCGAGGCCACCGAGACATCGACCCAAGACGCTGCATCCGCCAAGTCGCCCTTGCTCACGGCACACAGAATATCAGTGATATCAGACATGGACGATGTGTCGCTCGAAGAAGGCACGTGTACCTGTTGTCTGATAGACAGCTGAGCTTCGCTGATTCGCTACAGAAGGCGCGAAAGACGCCAGCCTGTTGCCCAGATTACCACCGCGAGACTCGAGAGACTCCACAGCCTCTGCAAGCGGCCTGCAAGGTCTCTCCGGCCAGATGCCTCCTGTCAAGTTCCTTCCACCGCCGCCCCCCCCTGCCGTCCAGGAGAAGCCCGCGCCGCCCGCAACGGTATCAAGAAAGCTCACAAGCCCTTTCGCGTGGCTCTCGCGCAATAGTTCGAGCAAGAAGCCCGGATCTCCGCCTCAGCCTCTCGCCGACCGCCGTAATACCAACGCGTCCATCCAGTCTTTGGGTAGTAACCCAGAGCTCACACTGAGCAGGATCGACGATGAAGATCAGAGAGGCAACAACCGATCTAGTCAGGGCAGTCTGCGTGATCGCTTCAAGGCGCTGAGGATGAGGGAGGAGGCTGGGATTACCATGGCCGACGAAACAATTGGAGAGGGAGGGCTTGGGATAACGGGCCCAGGAAGTGTTGTTGAGAAAGAGGCTGTGACCAATCCTGGACCCGGCAGTCTCTCTCGACAGTCAACTATCAATCCCGCTCTTGCGCCAGGCACAGCAGCTGGTTTCGCAACCGGTCCTTCCCCCGAGGAGGCAGAGCCAGTCGACTGGGATCTGTGGCAGTCTGTTGTGAACGAGGGTCCCGCTGCGATTGCTCAGACCAGCCCAGAGGAGCTGAACCGCGCTGTTTCCAACGGCATTCCACAAGTCATCCGTGGTGTCATCTGGCAGGTCCTAGCGCAAAGCAAGAACGAAGCACTTGAGCAACAGTACAGGGAGCTCGTAGCTCGAGGGACAGACAAGGAGCACATGTCAGTCCAGAGCTATGCGAACGGAAGCGGGAAGGAGAGGGATTCAATTGCATCCTCTGCGTCGTCAATCCACTCGGACTACTCCACGCCTGCTACAACGACAGGAAGCACGAATGCTCCTCTTGGATCGCCATCAGCAATGTCGGAGAGCTCCGAGGATCCCATCAAACTCCAAGCTAAAATGGCTGCAGAGAAGAAGGACAAGACTGCAGCTATCGTCAAGCTGGAGAAGACCATCAAGCGCGATCTGGGCGCACGGACAAGCTACTCGAAGTACCTCATGGCGGCCGGCTTACAAGACGGACTCTTCGGTATCTGCAAAGCGTACGCCCTTTACGACGAAGCTGTAGGCTATGCCCAGGGCATGAATTTCATTGCTATGCCGCTGCTGTTTAATATGCCAGAAGAGGAGGCCTTCAGTCTGTTCGTCACCTTGATGAACAAGTATGGCCTGCGAGACCTGTTCGTTGCGGACATGGCTGGACTACACCTGCATCTGTACCAGTTTGAGCGACTGCTAGAGGAATTCGAGCCTGCCCTTTATTGTCATCTGCGCCGCAGAGAAGTCAAGCCTCAGCTCTATGCCACGCAGTGGTTCCTTACACTATTCGCCTACCGGTTCCCCTTACAACTGGTTGTCCGCATATACGATCTGATTCTGACCGACGGTCTGGAAGCGGCCATCTTGAAGTTCGGCCTTGTGCTCATGCAAAAGAACGCCGAGACGTTGCTCGGTATGAAGGACATGTCCACTCTGACCAACTTCTTGAAGGAGAAGCTTTTCGACGTCTACATTGACAAGGCACCATCAGCCAACTCCATCCTTGAAAACGGATTCTTTGGCTCGACCAGCGGGATTGATAAGGAGATCTACCGCGCTGATCAGCTTGTTAAGGACGCTGTTGCAGTCAAGATCATGCCAGAGATGTTGAAGGAGTACACAGCCGAGTGGAAAGAGCAGCAGCGGATTGAGAAAGAGCGCGAGACTGAGCTGCAAGGTCTCAAGGAAAGGACAGCGACCTTGGAAACCAAGGTTAGGTCACTCGAGAACCGCGCCGAGCAGTCCGACAGGGAGCACGTTGAGATGGCGTCTGAGCTCATCAAGACCAAGGTCGAGAATGAGCAGCTCGCAGAAGAGAACGAGACACTGAAGACAAAGGTTGAGGGACTTCAGAAGATCGTGGACACGCAACCGGAAGAGGTAGAAGCGAGGTTGAAGAGCGATATGGAGACCGTGATGCAGAAGAATATTGTGGTTCACAACGAGAATCGAGCTCTGGAAGAGCAGATGGCTGAGATGGAGCAGGAGCTGGTGGACACCAAGATGAAGTGGGCGACAGTAAGCAAAACCAAGCACATCCGTAAGATGCAACAACTAACATGTTTCAGATCAACGAGGAACACGAGACGCTTAAGCAGAAGTGGAACAGCATCTCCCAGATGATGAGGTAACCTCAGCCTCTGGGTCTTGTTTTGTTTTGTCATTGCCGGCGTTTGGGTTGACTTGAATGTAGCACATCGGCACCATCAGATCTATCTGCAACCTGTCTCCTCGCGTCGAACGCGCACTAATTCGATTCGCGATGTTTATATTCGCCACAGCCGCTGAAACTCCTGGGAGCTGGCGTCTCTTATTTCCAGTACACATGCTTCGGCAGCTCTCAATGTATACCCATTGACCGACCACACAACCTGTCCTGTCGTATCCTGTTCCAGTTTTTGCTCGCTACCTGGATAGTATTTGTGTGTATGACGGACTTGCGGAAAAGTGGTTTGGAGAGTTGGATACAGTGACATCCTTACAACTCGCTGGAGTTGCTACAGTAGTCATAGTCCTAGCATATCAATGTGAGAGCATCCCGGTCATCTAGTATGCGTTCCGAGTCAAGAAGGAACCTCACGTCCACCATCAGTAAATCTGACTTACCTCAGCATCGGCTGGTGAAGGTACGACGCGCACGTGCCAAGCACGCTAGTTCTTTTGGGCGCACCAGCCTCGACTCTTTCTCTTTTCCACCGGCGCCACCCAAGATCGCAACACGACAACCACCACTGCGCAGCCAAGCCAATCGCAGTGTCACCCTCTCCCATTACTTTTGAAGTGCTTGCGACCCATTCTTCATAGGTATCTCGATTCTGCGACCTACTTTGACACCATGGCCGCACCTCCCGATCTGAACGCCATCCTGGCAGCTCTTGGTAAGCAGACTTCGACACGTCTGACACGCGCGATCTAATTCTTCAATCAGCAGCCGGACGACCGGGCTCTACTCCCTCTCAAACACCGCAACAGCACCCACCTCACCAGCCCCCGCCTCCCGGCATGCCTGCAGGCTTCCCCGGCGCCATGCCCACTGTGGCACCGCCTCAGATTCCCGGCTTCAACTTCCCGCAGCCCACGAGCTCTGGCAGTCTCGACCTTAGCGCAATCAAGCCCGTCAGCTCTGGCTCAGTCAGTATCCAAGACGCGCTCGCGAAAGCGCGTGGCTTTGCGGCACAAAAGGGCCTTGCCTTTGATGCGCGTCCAGGTATGGACCAGCAGTGGCCAGGCATGGGTGGACCACCGCAGACTTACGCTGTGCCAGCTCATCAAGAAGACCCGCGGTTGAGCGGACGCCCTTACCGACGTTCGCGATCCCGCTCCAGGTCGCCGCAGCGCCGAGACAACCCCCGTGATAGCTACAACCCTTACCGAGATGAGCGTCGTGATGAACGTCGCGGTGCGCCTGGCGGCTACGGCCGCGATCGCTCTCGCTCCCCCACTAGGCGCAACACCTTTTCCCCTCCCCGCCAGCAGTATGGCGGCAATGATCGTGCCACTCCCCCCAATGACAACTCTGAGGTGATTCTCATTGATTCTTCGCTCGTTGGTCTCGTCATTGGACGACAAGGTGAGAGTCTTCGTCGCATTGAACAGGAGTCTGGCACTAGGATCCAGTTTATCAATGGCCCTGAGGCCGGACCACAGCGTCAGTGCCGCATCACAGGAGCTCCTAGTTCCCGTATCAGCGCGAAGCGCGAGATCAACCGCATCATTGAGGAGAACGGCGGCAACCCTGCTCGTGAGACTGGTCGCAACGCTCGTGCTCCTCAGAAGGCGACGAGTCAACAGCCTGCCCTTCGTGAAGGTGAACAGTCATCTCAGATCATGGTCCCTGACCGTACTGTTGGTCTCATTATCGGTCGTGGCGGCGAGACCATCCGTGACCTGCAAGAGCGCAGTGGCTGCCATGTCAACATTGTCGGTGAAAACAAGAGTGTGAACGGTCTCCGTCCTGTGAATCTCATTGGAAGCCCTGCTGCTGCTGCCCATGCTAAGGAGCTGATCATGGAGATTGTCGACAGTGACACCAAGCAGATGGATGGTGGTGGTCAGCAACAACCCCAGCATCAGCAACAGAACCAGAGGCGTGACCTCGACCCCTACGGCGGAGGCGGTGCTGCCGGTGGAAACAAGATTAATGACAGCATCATGGTCCCTTCAGATGCAGTTGGCATGATCATCGGCAAAGGTAACATTGATCCTTCGGTTAGACTAGGATCTGTGCTAACATCAAGTAGGAGGTGAAACCATCAAGCAAATGCAGTCTGAGACTGGCTGCAAGATCAATGTTTCGCAAGCCTCCGGTGCCGACATCGAGCGCGAGATTGGTCTTGTTGGATCCCGTCAAGCCATCGACGATGCTAAGCAAGCCATCTGGGATAAGGTCGATCAAGTGGTAAGATTACACCAAGACCTCTTCGATATACAACCTGACACTTTGCAGCGAGAGAAGAACAACAGCAGGCGACGTGACAACGGTGGTCAAGATAACAGTTACTCACAGCAGTCACAGCCTCCGCAGTCATTCGGCCAGCCCGCCCCCCAAGGGCAGCCTCCTGTGCCTGCAGCAGGCGCTCCAGCCGGCGGCGCAGCTGACCCATATGCCATCTACGGTGGCTACCAGAACTATCTGGCGATGTGGTACGCATCATTTGCTCAACAACAGCAGCAAGGAGGCGCACCACCTGGTCCGCCCGGTGCCTAGGCTGCATTTCGCCCGTGATCATGCACATGATGCTGAGACCGCTGCTCGATGCCGCTGCTTGATGCTGCTTGCTTGCATGAATGCTGCTTGGAATGCTTTACGTGGCATGATTATACCCGACTTTCTGGATTTCTTCTCGACCTATCTTGACATGCGGACCACAATACCGCTTTAATCGCCGATGACTTGCGCTGCACTGCGATGCGATGCTTACTCGATGTTCACGCCGACTTCGACCTCGTACGTACATGGGCTGCTTGACCTCGCTGCTTTCGACGGATCTTTCAATGGCCGTCGTCGCCTAGTCTGCGTACTCTTATGCATCTCGCTTGAGCCATGCCTATCTCCGGATGAACAATTGCGCTTGAGTCCTTGTCGACTTGCGATGCTATGATGCGCCACTCTACGTTCCCGCTCGACTGATCTTCGAAGCTGCTTTTCTGCGACTAGACTGTGCCAAGATGTTCTCAGTGCAAGCACTTATCTTCGACATTCTCCGATCATTTCTCGACACATTACCAAAAGTCATACGTTCGTGTCTCGATGGAGGATGACTTTTATGGGCTGGCGCTAGTGGTGGATAGGGCGGAGGGCAGACGATGCTTTGAAGTCATCACCTGAATGACCTGGCGAAGCAGTATGAGTAGTGCTTGAATTAGCAAAACGCTAAGTACGTTGCTGCAATCCAAGTCTTTTCTGCTCACAGTGAATCTGGCTCCTCGGACCCAGAACAGAACGTCTTGCTCATCGGCTACCAAAAATACAATGCACTGTCAGCGTGACTGAGTAACTTCATTCGGTCGTAGCTGACCTCCACAACGCCTCTCGCACTTTCTCAGACTACCTGCATGCCCCTGCAGCGAATCTGGACAGCCAGCTGCACGCCTCATGCAAGCGCGGGGTACTTCCCCGCATTCTCTCAGCCCCGAGAGATCAGTGAGCACCAGTTCAGCACACAAGGGTCATTCGCCGTCTCGAGAGGCGCCGCTCAGCATGTAGGATTGGCCCGTCAGCATCTAAGGCTTGGAGCCCCACCGTATCTGCAGCTTCAAGATGGCGCTTACTTCAGCTGCAAGACTATAAAGGAAAGAACACCTGGACGTCAGGAAACCCCACACCTCGAGTCCAAAGGCCCAAAGCAACTACAAATATGACTGTCAAGGAGTTCACAAGCAAGAGCTACGGTGCGTCTACTCCGATCCAACATGATCGACCAATCAAATGATCATCCCGTAGCACGTAAGCTGATGATCTACAATTAGACTACGTTGTCTGCGGCGGCGGAACTGCAGGCCTAGTCATTGCTGCTCGTCTGAGTGAGGATCCCAACGTCTCCGTCGCAGTCCTCGAGGCCGGCGGTAATGGCCTGAACGACATCTTGATCGATGGCCCGAACCTATTCACGCAGCTGTGGGGCAAGCCGCAGTACGATTGGGACTACAAGACTGTCCCGCAGGAGGGTACGGTTGGCAGAGTCCACGGCTGGGCCCGCGGCAAGGTCCTCGGCGGCAGCTCGGCAATCAACTACAACATGTTTAGCATGGCGTCGCGTCAGGATCTGGATAATTGGGCTGAGCTTGGTAATCAAGGGTGGGACTTTGACGGCCTTGTCCCGTATTATAAGAAGTTTGAGATATATCACCCGGCGAGTGAGACGTTGGGGAAGGGACTATCCAATGAGTATCTGGACAAGGAGCTGAGAGGCACGAATGGCCCAATTCATGTAAGTTCGAAGGCGGAATCGATTAAGAAAAAGACCCTGACAGAAGTAGGTCTGCTTTGCCGAGACGGATGTAGCGCCAATGCAGGACATCTGGCCGAAGACCGTGCTCAATGCAGGCTACAAAGAGGCAGAAGGTGATTACCCAACAGTGCCCTCTCATTCACAATGGGTCTATCCTCATACTAACCCGTACAGATCCCCGCACAGGCTCTGCCATTGGCGGTTTCAACCAGCTCAACACCATCGACCCGCGACACAACAGACGCAGCTATGCTGCAAGAGACTATTACGAACCCAATGCTGGCCGACCAAATTTGGCCCTCCAGCTCAATGCGCTGGTGTCGAAAATCGAGTTCCAGAAGGATGGCGAGGAGGCGACAGCCACGGGTGTCCAGTTCATCGTCGATGGCACCACGCATACGGTCAAGGCCAAGAGGGAAGTCATCGTCAGTGGTGGAGTGATCAACTCGCCGCAGCTACTGGAGCTGTCTGGCATTGGCTCTCGCGCTGTTCTGGAGAAAGCTGGTGTGGAGATTATTGTCGACCTGCCTGGCGTTGGTGAGAATCTGAATGATCACACGGCGACGGCTGCTGTGCTGGTGATTCGCCTCAACATCCTGTTCGGTCAGAAGACTGACATTTCTAGGGAACCATCGACGAAGTGCCTTCGGCCGAAGCACTTATGCGCAACCCAGAGATCATGCAGCAAGCCCTCCAGGCCTACATCGAGCACAAAGCCGGTCCTTTCGTTGGCGCACCAACAACCACCGGCTTCGCATCCCTCGAGAAGATCCAGCCCAACTTCGCAGACGCAGAAACCCACATCTATTCCCTCCTCGCCGAGCACCACAACAAGAACCCCACTGCCGATCCAGCAGGTCGCAACGCCCTCCTTGCACGCCAACTCCTGGACCCCAAGGAGGCAGTGTGCCAGATCATCGGCCTCTCCACCGGAGCAAATCTAGCAAACACGGATAACCCTTCCAAACTCTTCCCCTCTGAAGAGGATGGCATGTGGATGACGCTGGGTGTCTGCTCGACGCGCTCCCTAAGCCGGGGCTCAGTGCACATCACCTCCGCCGACGCCACGGTCTATCCGACAATCGACCCGGCGTACTTCTCACACCCGCTGGATGTGGACATGATGGCACGAGCTCTGCTGCACACCCTGAGCTTCATGGAGATTGAGCCGCTGAAATCGGCACTCAGGCGCGAAGCAGACGGCACGCCTGTGGTTGCCAAGACGAGTGGTAAGTTGCCCACGAATCTGGACGAGGCGAAGGGCTTCGTGCAAGCGAATACCGTCACCGAGTATCATCCGGTCGGGACTTGTGCGATGCTGCCGAGAGACAAGGGCGGTGTTGTTGATCATGAGTTGAGAGTGCATGGCACGAGGAATGTTAGGGTGTGCGATGCTAGTATCTTCCCGCTGCATGTACAGGGGAACATTGTGAGTTTGGTGTATGCGATGGCTGAGAAGGGGGCGGATTTGATCAAGGTTGGTGCGAACGGGACGAATAGTGTGAACGGACACTAAAGATGTGCGCTGTCGCCGGAGGGGAATAGGTGGTGCGAAGAAAAACTGCGAAACAAATATCGCGTCTGTAAAGATCGGATGTTGTTGAAGTGAAAGCTCTTCGTTGGACTTCAGTAATAGAGGGGTCAGTACGCTCACTAGACATCAGACGAGTCCTCTCTCTACTGCTTCTAATGTCGTCATCAGAATCGCTAATTATCTCGCCGTCGATATCTCAATACGGCTAGGAACGCCGCCCTCACAAGCTACACACCGTCCAGCCGGCTGGTCACAGCAGCTCGAGCCTTGTAACAGAATCATGTCGGGCAACAAGAGGAAGAGTCGCCGACTACGTGTGCGTCTGGCCGTTTTTCGGATCTCCATCCAGCTCGCGACTAGAGGGCGATAGTAAGTCGGCGTCACGTAGACTTGCTAGATGTGCTTTGTCGTATCCTGCGAACCACCGGGCTCCACTACTCTGGATCACAAACTTGACTTCTTCGTCGTTGTTCGGCTTCAGATTGGCGGATGCAGGTTTGTTCGTCGCGGCCGGGCAGATATTCTGGTACTCGTAAAGAGCGTCGACGCTGAGTTCCGCAGTCCCGTGCTCATCATCGAGCTTCCCTTCGCAGATGGTTGGGACCGCGGGTCATGCTTGTCTATCGTCTGACGTTGCTCCTGTACGCCATACTTGGACTGGCACATGGTCATTACTCTCTGGCACTGGGAGATGTGTCCAAGCGAAGGTATGGCGAAAGTAGCATGCGCGATGACTGTCAAGATCGAGACATGGAAGGTTCGACCTGGGATATTGTTGGCTGTTCAGCCACGCCTGTGCCTTGCGGTGTTCGGAAGAAGATGTGAATGAGAAGCTACAATCGTAAAGCAGAAACGGCACCTGGGTAATTACCATGAAGAGAAAGGAATATAATTAACGGGGCCTTTTGGCCGCACCGTTCCGCTATGTATCATAAAATCATGTAAACCTCTAAGGAACTTGCTCAATCTACCACCTGATCTTCTTGTCCTTGCCGATGTACTCATCAATGATATCAAGATAGTACTCCTTCAAGTCCTCCACCTTGGGGATATCATCCGACTTGCTGTACAGATCGTACGGGTTGAACGCCCTGACAGCCTCGAGCATCTTGTGGTCCTTCTCGTTCATCATCCACCTGTACGCGTTCTCCTTGTGCCAGGGGTAGAAAGAGTGGTAGCGGATCATAGCCAGGCCCTCATCAGGGATGGTCGACTGGTCCTTCATGATGTGGTATAGGTACTCGTCGTGGCCCCAGGACAGCATGACGTTGTCCATGCCGCAGCCAGGCACGTAGATGCCGTGCTCAGTGCTGTAGATCTCGTCGTTGTAGTCAGGGTTGGCCTTGAATGTGTCGGGGTAGATGATGCGCTTGTCGAAGGCACAGCCGACGGGGAATGTGTCGCCAACAACGTCCCACTGGCCCTGTGCGTCGTAGAAGAAGAGAAGCTTGCCCAGGTCGTGGATCAGACCGACGAGCTGGAACCAGCGGGGCTTGCCGTCGCGGCGGATGGCCTCGGCGGATTGGAGAAGGTGGTCGATCTGGGAGAGGGATGTGTCGGGGTCGGACTCGTCGATCAGTGTGTTGAGCTTCTCCATGGCTTCCCAGATGGTCATCTCCGCACGGGTCTTGCCGTGGAAGTGATTACGGGCGCGCAGATTATAGGCGACGGTCTGCTTCTCGTGCTGCTCGCGGTAAAAGTTTTTGACGCGGTCGCATGCGTCCTCGTACTGGCGAAATTGTGTCTTGTCCTTCTCGGAATCGAACTCGGACTGTGCGTAGATGTCCTTCTCCTCTTGTGTGGCGGTGCCCTGCTTGACCTTCATAGTGGCCTTGAGAACGTTCACATCGTCGATGGCATCAGAGGTAGCCTCAAGGGCGAGGCCATCGCGGTGGCCGTTGAAGTTCTCAGCCACGTTGGGCTCCTCAAAGATGGCGCCTGGTGCCATTATGGTGTGATGTACGTGGTGGGTTGTTAGGCGTGTTCGCCAAATCTTCCAGGTGATAATGGTGTAGTCTGGAGACGGGATGAATAGACAAAGCTGAGAAGAAAGGATGATGATAATGATTTAGAGGGCGGCGCGCAGTGAAAGTACTTATCCTCCTGTTACCCCAGCCTACATCGGCGGGTCCCTTCTAAGTTGAGTAACATCACCATCTAGAAATAGGCTCTCTATGGACAGAGAATTCTCATAGTCCATCTCAGGTCCACTGAAACGAGAAGCCCCCGCGATGAAGAGCTCGAAGTAGCATGCGGGGAAATTCTGCCCGCGCGGCAGATCGCATGCGCGAGATCTGGGGATTCTGGAAACCAGCACTGACGGACCCACCGCAGAAATGTGTGGCTGGTGGTTGGTTGGCCTTTCTTAGCCTTCACATCGTCGAGCGGTTTGTGGACCCTCAGAGTAATAGCGGCGAGACAAGGCCCGCTTGAGATCAGACAGAGTAATTCTCGCCGCTCCTCCAGTGCCGCGACACTAGTGTCGGTTATTGTTGTGATCATGCGGGAGCGCTGCGTGATGACGAGCTTCAGCGACAAGGCAGCTCACGTGATGGCTACACGTGCTTCGGTCGAGAGTTCCCCGACAGATATGAAAGAGGCAAGGACACCCACTTGGCAAACAGCCTCCTGAAAACTTTTCCGTAGACGGAGCCGCAGCGGCGCGCATCAACGTTGTGCCAGCCTCCAGCTGTTCAGCGCGCGGGCTCTGCTGCCCCGCGGTGGGGCAGTTTCGGCTCTCGGAAGAATTAATCTCATCAATCAGAGCGTGACGTCGGCGCGTAGCTCTCCTCATACGGCGTTCCAAGCCATCCAAGCCATGGACCCCAATACTATCCCCCACCATATTAGATACATGTACCCAGCGCCTCCATGAATCCGGCCCTTTCAAAGTTCATTCTTAAGGCCACTCCTGACTCTATTCTCCACCCACAGCCCGAAATGAATACCGCAATCCCCCTCAACACTGGCGCTACTATCCCCGCCCTCGGCTTGGGAACGTGGCAGTCTGCACCTGGTGAGGTCAAGAAGGCTGTTATCCACGCCATTGAAGGCGGATACAGGCACATTGACTGCGCCTACTGCTACCAGAACGAGGACGAGGTCGGTGAGGCTCTCCAGGATGTCATTTCGCGGGGCATCGTGAAGCGCGAGGACCTCTTCATTACCAGCAAGCTCTGGTGCACATTCCACACCCGCGCCGAGGAGGGTCTGCAGAAGAGCTTGGATCTCCTGAAGACTCCCTACGTCGACCTCTACCTCATGCACTGGCCGGTGCCCATGAACCCCAACGGTGAGTACCCTGTTATCGCTCAACAGACTAGATGCTCACGCTCGCAGGAAACCACCCTCTCTTCCCCAAGCTCGAGGATGGCAGCCGTGACATCGACCACTCCATCACACACGTCGATGCATGGAAGAACCTCGAGAAGCTGATCCAGACACATCCCGAGAAGGTCAAGGCTATCGGTGTCGCCAACTACTCCGTTAAGTACCTCGAGAAGCTGCTCGCCAAGGCCACCATCACACCCGCCGCCAACCAGATTGAGAACCACCCTCTGCTGCCCCAGCAAGAGATCGTCGACTTCTGCAAGCAGAAGGGCATTCACATCACTGCGTACAGCCCACTCGGCAGCACCGGCTCGCCGCTCTTCAAGGACGAGGGCGTCATTGCGGTCGCGAAGAAGCACGACGTTGCTCCAGCCACGGTACTGCTGTCCTACCACCTTGCGCGCAACTCGTCTGTGCTCGCCAAGTCTGTGACACCTAGCCGCATCGACGAGAACCGCAAGCTCATCTCGCTTGACAAGGACGACATTGAGCAGCTTGAGGCTGTCCAGAAGAAGAACGGTCCTACAAGATACGTCTACCCGCCGTTTGGCGTTGATGTTGGCTTTGCCGACAAGCCTGGAGGTATTGACCTCTCCGGTTGACTGGAGAGCAAGCTGTAGGTATACCCAGATAGACAAAAGGTTACGATTGAATGAAAGATGTTACGCCATGCCGGTGCACCGAAAGACTCTACTTCAAATGCGCGTCGTCTCGAAGTTGCTCTGTCATTGTGCAGAGTGACTCTAGTACGGAGTTCTCGCTCCCTGAAAGCTACTGAAGTTCAAGTTTGCCTGCTGCCTCGTTTAAACATGTAACACTCACGTATACCTCAGCCATTATCAAGTTACTACCATCTCAGCTTCGACATTTCCATGATGGAAGTCAGAGTCTTCAACTACAGCAATCTAAGTCTATGCAGCACCTCGACCATTCTACCTACCCATCCACCCGCCATCAACAGTCAACACCTCACCAGACACATACGCACTCGCCGCGCTCCCAAGGAACACCACTGTGCCCTTAAAATCCTCCGGGCTCCCCCACCTACCCGCAGGTATCCTACTAAGAATACTCTCGGCGCGCTTCTCATCCTTGATCAGCGCCTCGTTCATATCCGTCGCAATATACCCCGGCGCAATCGCATTCACACTAACGCCCTTGCTCGCCCACTCATTGCTCAGCGCCTTGGTCAACTGACCCACGCCACCCTTCGACGCCGCGTACGCAGGCACAGTGATCCCGCCCTGGAAGGTCAGGAGGGATGCAACGTTGATGATGCTGCCGCGGCGCTGCAGGGGCAGGTCTGCGGGCTGGCTGAGCATGTGTGCGCCAATGTCCCGGCAGAGCGTGAATACGGAGGTCAGATTGACCTGGAGCACGGCGTTCCAGTCTGAGTCTGGGAATTGGTGCGCGGGGTGCCGTTTCTGGATGCCGCCACAGTTGAGCAGGATGTGGACTCTGTGACCGTCCTTCAGGATCTTGGGGGTGAGCTCGGTCACGCTCTCGTTCGAAGATAGATCGGCCGTGTAGATCGTGGCTTTACGGCCGAGATTTTCGACAGCTTGTTTGGTTTGCTGGTTCGAGTCGTCGCGCTGGGGAGCGGTTAGTGCGACCTTGGGAGGTTTGGTGGGGTGAGTGTACCTGTACGAGGAGGATGTCTGCGCCTGCTTCGGCGAGGGCAATGGCCATCGATTGACCGATTCCTCGTGTGCCGCCTGTGACGAGGGCTGTCTGGCCCTCAAGTGAATAAAGCTGCTGTACGGTGGTCATGGTGCTGTCAAGCTTTCAAGCTGGTATGTAACCGGAACAACGATGCTGTGATCGGAATCGCTTTGGAAGATGACCTTGAGTGTAATAGATTTAAGATTCTACGAAAACAGAAGAGCCTGGAGCGGATATCAGCTGAGCGATTTTCAGATCTCGAAAAGGTGCGGCACTTGTTACTCGGCGCTTCATGCTGCAATCTTGGGTCAACATTCAGACGGGCCTCGGAACGCGACCCCACACTTTCAAACGCCGACGCGCGAGCAGACGCCGACGTGGGAAGCTCCACGACCTCGTGTGTTTGGGTAAAGCTCGCCGCATGCGCGAAATAGTTTTCCGTGGGACGGTAAGCCGAGCGTGATCTCTTCCTCTCACTATCCTCTTACCCTGATTGCTATTTTCTAGCTTTGCAGTGAACAACTCTTCGATCCGATCTTGTCCAGCAAATCGTTCAGCAACATCAACCTACAATGTGCGCAACACACAGCCAGACGGCGACAGAGAGCACGCCAGATGTCTCAAGCCAGCAGCAGATCCGCGCATCCGTCTTACACGGTGCGAAAGATCTGAGGATCGTAAGCCATATTACCCAGAAAATGCTCGAAGTTCCAGCTAACTCGCGCCGCAGGAATCGCGCTCAATCTTCCCACCAGGCCCAACAGACATCCAGATCAGCATCCGCTCCACAGGCCTGTGCGGATCAGACCTACACTACTACAGACACAACCGCAATGGCGATATCCTCGTGCAAGAGCCGCTTTCTCTCGGCCACGAATCTGCAGGTGTCGTTGTTGATGTTGGCTCAGAGGTCAAGGACTTCAGTGTTGGTGACAAAGTAGCGCTCGAAGTTGGCCTGCCGTGCGAGCAGTGCGAGAGGTGTAAGGAGGGGAGATACAACATTTGCAAGGGCATGAGGTTTAGGAGTAGTGCCAAGAGCTTCCCTCACGCACAGGGAACGTTACAGGACAGGATCAACCATCCTGCGGCGTGGTGCCACAAGTGAGTTGAAAACGAACGTTGTGAGAGAATTATGCTGATTGGTGCAGGCTGCCTGAGAATATGTCGCTCGATTTGGGTGCGCTCTTGGAGCCTTTGAGTGTGGCAATTCAAGCCGCGAAGAGGGCGCAGCTGCAAGCTGGTTCCACAGTATTAGTCTTCGGTGCGGGTGCTGTCGGTCTGCTGGTCGCCGCAATGGCGAAGATCTCCGGTGCGGGCACGGTTGTCATTGCAGACATCGACCAAGGGCGGGTTGACTTCGCAGTGCAGAACAACTTCGCAGACCGAGCATTCACAGTACCAATGAAGCGCGGCAACACGATTGAGGAGCAGCTCGATATTGCGAAAGAGACGGCTGCGGCAATCGGGAAAACACCACGAGGCAGCGCTGGAGAGGTTGGTGAGGTCGACGCGGTATTTGAGTGCACTGGTGTGCCATCGTGCGTGCAAGCATCAATATACGTAAGTAATATTCCCCGACAAGCTGGATAGTCGCTGACATCACAGGCCGCACGACCCGGAGGTAAGATGCTGCTCATCGGTATGGGAACACCAATTCAAACCCTGCCTATCTCCGCTGCGGCACTCCGCGAAGTCGACATTCTCGGCGTGTTCAGATATGCAAACACATACCCGACCGGTATCGAGGTCGTGTCGAAGAAGGGGCCTGACTACCCAGACTTCTCGAAGCTCGTCACACATAGGTTCAAGGGTCTCGAGTCAGCAGATGAGGCGTTTGAAATGGCTGGCAAGACAAAGGATGACAACGGCAATCTCGTCATCAAGGTCGTGCTTGAGACCGGCGAGGAGAAGGCAAATCTGTGAGCATGTTGTGGTTGTAGATACCTCCGGCGTTGGGAGAGCTCATTGTTGTAGATGCCTTGTTGATACTGTGACCAAAAGTAATAACGTATGCGGAGAAGAATCCCGACGATCACACTAGACTGTGCTCAGGTACGTCCCATATCGTGACCCTGCTGACGCTCAAAGGCCATCGCAACAGCCGTCACATTAGTTTGCAGTCATCAGCCTCGCTGCGACAAGTGTTGACTTGGATTCGCCTTCTTCGCGTGTGTCAAAAAGCCGAAGCGCTTGATGTGGTGGAGTTTTGCGGGGTGGGCGTTCTCAATGGAGAATATCTCCCCGTCTGGCCCAGATCTGCAGAGGCCCTAACGAACTGCGGCTTCACATTGCTCCACACCGTCGTTCTCAGCATTTGCAAGAGAACATCACGATTTCTGGTACAGCGTGGTCACTTGGTGTCTCTGATCCCGAGGCCTTCCACGTGTGGACAGTCGAAGTGTCAATGTCTCAACAGTTTGGAGAAAGTCGGCGCGAATACTAACAGTGCCTGGCGGAGCATGCAGGCAAAGTGTGGAGAATAATGCTCTTTGGAGCGCCTGTACAGGCTCGATTTCTTGGACGTAGTATGTTCAGCTCAAGATGGATATTTCTGAGCCAGATCCAATGCTTTGGACCCTGGGAACTATGGCCGTGGATCTTTTTGGGTGGTGAAGTCGGTGCTCGCTGGAGACATAACTTGTTCAATCGTCCTCTCCGCACATAGTATCACACTTCTTTACTCTCCAATTCTCAAATCTCCTTCTTTCAATCGCACATTTTCACATTCGCAATGGCTGAGCTCCGCAGACTCAAGGTTGCCTGCTCTGGCCTTGGCCGCATGGGCGCCCGTCACGCCCTGCACTTCTTGCACCGCACACCCAAGGCCGAGCTCGTAGCAGCCTTCACACCAGACGCCAAGGAAATAGCATGGGCAAAGGAGCACCTCGAGCCCTTTGGCGTCAAGACATACAGCGACTACGACCAGATGCTGAAGCACGAGGGCCTGGAAGCCGTCGTTGTCGCGACTGTCACCACCGCCCACGCCGAGCAGTCAATCAAGGCCATCAAGGCTGGCAAGCACATTCTGTGCGAGAAGCCCTTCAGCACTAAGCCCGAAGTTGTACGTACTTCCCATCACATCAGAAGTGGAACGCAGAGCTGACCATTTGCAGTGCCAGGACATCCTCAAGACTGCCGCCGCCCACCCTCATATCAAGGTCATGTGCGGCTTCTCGCGTCGCTTCGACGCTTCCTACCGCACCGCTTACACTCTCGTCAAGTCCGGCGATGTCGGCCGCCCCTCCATCCTCCGCTCCCAGACCTGTGACAAGTACGACCCCTCGGGCTTCTTCGTCGAATACGCCAAGTTCTCGGGCGGCATCTTCGTTGACTGCAACGTCCACGACATCGACCTGGCACTGTGGTACTTCAGCGCCGAATCCAACGGCGCGAACCTGCCTAAGGTCAAGTCCGTCGTTGCCTTCGGTATCACAGCTCTTGAGCCCGATCTCGCCAAGTACGGTGATGTCGACAACGGTGTTGCCATTGTCGAGTTCTACGATGGCCAGATTGCATACTTCTACAGCTCGCGCATGAACGCACCAGGTCAGCACGACATGACCGAGATCATCGGCACAAAGGGCAAGCTTGCTGTCAACTCGAACCCCATGACCGACCTCCTGGAAACACACCTGCCCAACGGTGTCCAGCGCTCCATTCCCCAGAACTACTACGAGCGCTTCGAGCAGGCCTTTGTTACCGAGGCCAATGAGTTCACAGATGCTGTGCTCAACAACAAGGATGTCCCCGTCGACATTGAGAGCTCGTATCAGGCCGTCAGGATCGGTGTTGCGCTGCAGGAGAGTCTGCAGACCCAGAAGAAGATCTGGTTCGACCGCAACGGTAACCAGACCGACGAGCCGCAGACCAAGTCTAAGTTGTAGGTCAAGAGTATTTTCGTTCAGCAAGCGGACAAGTATGTTATGATAGACGGAGTCACTGAGACTAAAGCCTTAGGATCTCGGAACAGCTCCACAGATACGGTTTGACGGTATTGAGGATTTGTGACGGTTGAGAGGAGAAGCAGATCAGTTGTTGGCGGTGGTCTGGTGCTACTTCCTCATGTTGTTGAGCACCTCTTACCTCAGCTGCATCACAAACACTTCATCAAAACAGACCCCCCGCAGCGAGCCTTGGAGAGCAAAGATACAAGCAGGACAACAACACAGAAGAACACAATACACTCGTTATATACATTTGCCCTTGATACCGCAACAGGATTACCCGGGCTTCTAATGCACCCGTTCTCAGTACCTCTCACTTGCATCCATCGCGTGAATCGTCTGGTGGCTTAGGCCACATGTTGAGGATTGGATCCTGGCAGCCCTAATCGTGCCCGCTGAAGTACCTCGGATACAATACATCATAAGTACTAACAATCTTCTCACTGGTTCAAAACGTACCCAAGCAATGACTGCTTTGTACGAGATCGGTCCCCGACCAATTTGCAGACGCAACTAGCAGTCTTTGCTTGTAGCGTCGAACTTTTCAATGTATGGCATTACTTTCAAAATGCAATTCACCAATGTCGAAACAGTACTTGGTTTCGGAGTTCGGAAAAGTCCATATTGACCCCTTGTCCTAGCTTCTGGGTCTTCCAAGGTTGTAATAATACGACCCTACTAACACAAGAGCTGCGATTGCCAAGGGGCAGGCTATCTGTCCTATCACAAGATGATCTCCTCCTGCCTCGAAAACTGAGATATGTAGATGCCTGACGCTTGAAATTTCAAGATGCTGGAGACATGGGAAGGCACGATGAAGTGCACGAAGTCTGCAGTGACGATGAAATTCTGGGATTGAAACTTAATCCTGTCTTTTGTTCTGCATTTGTCATCATGAATAGTACCGGTGACAAAGGCCCAGCTCCACGATTGTCTCGACTCAGGCTTGTTAGCACGAGCAAAGATCATGCTAGACCCATCACTCACTTTAAAAAAGCCTATCCCCAGACTCTATACGGGCCGGGACGAGTCGGCACGAGCTTGTGGCTTAGTATCGCATAAAATGCGCTGTCGTGATGAGGCCCGTCGGAGGCTGAGCCGTCGTGCAGCAATTGAGGCGTTCCCTCGTATCGCCTTTGCGATGCGAGATCTACGCTACAATACGAACTTAGCGAAAGCTTGTTAGAGCTTAAGCTTTGCCGTTCGACCCGACAGAATGCTTAGGACACTGACAACCACACGTACACGGCACAGGTGACACACAGGTACGTACACTGAGTAGATGAAAATGTTTAAGGCACGAGAGACTACAATGACAATCATGCAGATGTACGAGTCAGCTCACGAGAGCTCGAATGGCAAGCAATATAATCAATTGAACTAAGCCAAGCATGTGTAAGATCGAGCCTTGACGAAGTATCCCGCCCTGTCCCCCATGAGCACTCAGTGGTAGCAGTGGTTGCACTCCGCTGGCTGTGGCGTGTTAGCAAAACGTTCCCAAAACCAACGTGGCAAGTGGAGAGTCGAACTTTCTTACTCGGTGCTAGGCTCTGGTAAGCTTTGCCGACGCAGGAAGCATCCTTTGCAGTGTCTTGAGGGTGATCAGCTCTCTTTCCGTCTGGAGTAGTGCCAATGATTGGACTTACTTCTACCTTCCTCGGCAGCTGCGATAGCACAGGATGCGAGGAGTGGACTAAGAGCCTCGACACATTCTGAGCAAACGTCGAGTCAGCTCAATTGAAACTCGTTAGTGTGGATTTACTAGGCAGACCTTTCATGTGACAGCCGAAGACGGTCAGCCTGGACACAGTGTCGTCAGCAACTGCGTTATAGTTGGCGATGACAGTATCTGGAGTCTCAGCATCGCGGCTGAAAACGACCGGGTTGGCTGCTGCCAGTAGAGAAGTGGCCAAGGCAAAGATGATAGAGGCCTTCATTGTGTCGAGTATAGTTGAAAGCTTGTAAAAGTAATGAGCTGTGAGGTCTTCAGCTAGGGCTCCTGGAGTCGTCTTTATACCTTCTGAATTGCTCAAAGTGTAATATCTGGAGTATCGTTGGTTGGCTACTGTTCACAGCTATGTTGCGGTTGCGCCGCCACTAATTGTCTCCATGTCGTATCACAAATGGTTGTGACATACATATACGAACCACTACTGTTAACTAATGTGCCGAACTGGTCGTATATGCATTCATCAAATTGTATCAATAGTACTGCGCCATTTGTCACAATCCATACATACCAGTAGGAACGTGATCCTGCCAGCAAGACTGACAAGCTACCAAGTTCGCCTGAATACGAGTATTCGCAGCTACAACGTCTGGGGATGAGCATGATTTCAGCACCTGCCTATTTGATACTAAATGTATACGTGTATACTGGTGTGCGTAGGATCACTCGCATCGGCAGATGAACCAACAGCCAAGATCATGTAACAGGGAGCGTAGAGATACCACATATAAATGCGATTGAAGCCCACTCTGCTCGAAATCCGCCATCATCTATTCTCAATTTCAACAACTGCCAATCCGATCTTTCTACTTCTTCCATTCTATAGCTATGAAGCTCACTGCTCTTGCAACTCTTGTCATGTCCACCTTAGCTGTGGCCACCACGACCACGACACCTGACCCCGTGCAGCATTTCCTCACGACCGCGAACTATACGGTCGTTGAGCTCTTTCGTCTAGGCTGCAAGTACAAGCCATGCTTGGAGGTGCTTGCTCCGACCATTGCGTCATGTAGCTTAGCATTGGCACAAGAAGAATTCGGTGAGTGACCCCAGGAAATCCCAGTAACCATAACGCTGAGACATGCTGTTCAGATTTCGTGAATGATGCGCTGTGCTTTGCCTCGGCTGCAAAGGAGATCCACAGCAAGGTAGGCATTGTCCCTCTCAGTCCCTTTCTTACTTCGAGTACTGACCTGCTATTAGCCTGCAGAATGCAAAGGCTGTTTCTGAAGCCGCAGACATGTGGGGGGATACTATTGGCAAGCTAGATAGGAATCATAAACCGCCTATACATCTCCTAATCTTGGCATTGGCTAAGTTGTGACATGTGTCCCACTTGCCTGTGCCTGTCCGCAGTGAACTTCTCAATATCTAGTATGACCTTACTTCATAAAACAATCCTGTAAGGTCGATCCAATCAAACCCGTCTACCGTCGGGAAGTTCGAGACAAGAGACCGATAACCGTCAATGTCGTCGTGCAGCCCTAATGTCATTATATGCATAGCGTAGTACCGTTTCAGCCACTGGTACTCTGGGATCGGTACCGCAGCGCCAGCTGAAGTGGCGAGAGCAAGGGACCAGGCCACCAGGTTGTTTACAGTGTATGGACGAGAATGACAGTGAAAGGAGTAGCTCTTCAAGTCCAGAAGCGAGAATATTGTTGAGGGCCCGACAGACTCAGCATCATCCTGCACGTCTGAACTGGGCATGAACAAGGATAGCGTCAACGCAACACGTGATGCGAGCAAGCTGGTCAACCGCCCCTGCGGTCGCATCTTTCGAGGTCCTATCCATAGATACAGTTGCAGAATTTCGGCTAGAAGGATCTCGACGTCGGATGAGTCGCGTCTGGCTTGCTTTTGCGATGCGAGAACCTTGAGCAAGGCATATTCGGTGTCATACAAGGGTCCAGCTACAAAACGGTCAACGTCTGCGCTACTTGGCGCACGCGCGTAGACGAGACCCAGCTGGTGCAGTTGATAGAGGATGGTGCGAAGCGGTCCACGGAAGAACGGTAAGCTCTCCATGCTGCGCTGAGTAAGCGCGAATGTCTCAGCCACTAAGCTTGGTGGTGACATGTTTGGTTCGTTGACAGCATAGTAGGGTATATCTGGTAGCTGGACTTGCTCAGCGGAGACGAAGAATTCGCACCTGATGATGGTTAGCATATAGAGCCAGTGGATACAATAAGTTTTAGATTTGGGTACTACCCACCATTGTATGGCTCTCATGGACCATGGAGATAATTGCTTAAGACCCATAAGAATATCGCCATTGCCTCTGATCTTTAATATCTTAGTCATGGCATTGTGATGCATAACAGCAGCTTCAAACATGCCAGCAAAACTCTATGGTAAATTAGCAAGTGCAATGCTGGAAGCGGATATGCATTCGCGTCGACGGCAAGACCAGCTTGAGGAGAAAGGCCAGCACTCACCGATGTAGCTTGTATGCATGCCAGCGCATTTATAAGATAATCTGAAAACCTCCCCAGTTGTGTCTGATCAGCCAGGTCTTGTCTGATTTTCCTGAGCGATTCAATGTACCATGATTGGACTTCTGCGGAGTTGAAGTCTCCCTTCATCCCGTCTCTGATCAGGACGACCGAGTACAGCCAGACCACAAATGACACCTCGCCTCTTGCCATATTCCACATGATGCTGTTTTCCCGAGTGGAGACAGATAATGTTTTGTCGTTCTCGAGTATGTGTTTGTCTACGTATGGAGTCAATATGCGAAGACTGCAATGGCACATGTCGATTATCCGCTTACCATCGCAGCACGGCAGGGCATCCCACATGAACGGGGAACTAAGGACTTCGCATTGTTGTCAACAGATTTTCTTGAGGTCTGTTCACCGTCAATGGGCCGGCAGGCCCGAGCTAAACTTACAGTACTGAAGGAGGTGGTAGCGATCCTTTCGGACACCAGGAAGAATGCTAAAGGCATCGAAGGAGCGCAACTCGGTGATCTTCGTAGGTATATAGCCGCTGTCTCGCCGTGCTATCATGCCCATTCGCTGCGTATGTTTGAAGTCTCGCAGTTTAGCCTTCCTTTGCGATTCTAACTTGCTTTTCTCCGCTTCTTCTTTGCTTTTGTTCACCCATGCTCGAGCCTTCATCCTGACGATCGTAGCTCTGTCTGGGTCCGAATGATCCAGCCATTTGAAATCAAGGTTCCTGGGTTGGGATTCCAGCGAGCAAGGCGGTACTACCCGCTTGAAGAATTTCGCAGTTGATCTGTTTGGATGATCTTGGTATGGGGACATCTTGAGCTGTCTGCATGGGGTCTTGAAGAGCCCATCGACTCACATCGTAGCTCTCTACGGAAGTTTGTTATAACGTGGGATAGGAAAAACTCCAAGTAGAGCAGCCGTGTTCGAGAACAGTTTATAAAGCCGTCCATGCATGTCTATGGGGGTCGACTTCGAATAGTCAGCCCGCATCTGTACGACGTTGGCACGGCGCAAACCCCCAAAAAGGTTGCGAGCCGGGCTGAAAGGATCGTATGGTGTCTTGTGGCTGATGACGGCCACCAATCGTGTTCGAATATCTAGTGCTCTTCCGGAGCTCTAATATTCAGCTCGCGCGCATTGTGGTGCAATGATGATGCATTTATCCTTCTGTAATATTCGATAGGTCCCAATAGGTTAATGCAGCAATCCGTGCGACATCTCTTCATTCAGGTAAGCAGGACTTCTTGCCCTCAATGCTGATAGAATTTTCTTATACTTATAATAGAGATAGAGAAGAAGCTTCTCTGCGCCTTTTACATGGGAGCTTTTTGAATTCTAGTCGTATACAGTGTTGTCGTGCAAAAGGCCTGAAAGGGTTCGTGTCGCATGAACAGCGACACGGCCTATGTATCTATTGGTTTCGAAGGCTCTAATGACGTCATTGTGCCTCGGGATGATCCGAACCGCCACGGAGATCAACGCGACACCATCAGAGCCATCAGTAACTTGTTTCAGACCTCCGATTGGTGGCTAGGTAAGAGGATATGTTGCGATATTTGCTTTGCGGACCTTGGTGTTCTTCTAGCTTTATCGTCTTTTACATTACGTAAAACATTTCGATTAAGGTGCAATGCTCTTTGACACCATAAGCGTGATTGTCTTGTTCCGAAAACCACAGCCAGCTGAAGAGGATCCTGGGCTTGGCTTACCTCTCAGGTGCAGCGTGCAATCGTACCTTGACCCCATCTTTAGGCCTCCCTGTCAGCGAGAAGCTCCACTCGATCGGATCCGATGTCGCGGCTCCGCGCGCCATTTTGTCAAATCGCTGCAGAAGGCGCACAACCACGTACCCAGTCTTGGTCAGCGCATTCTGCTGTCCGACGCAAATGCTGCACACCCATCAGTACATACATGACGCCACCACGAGACGTTACACATACCGTGGACCACCGTTAAATGGCAAATACTCAAACCCACCATGTTTATGATCCTGCCACCGCTCAGGCCGAAACTGCTCTGCGTCGGCTCCCCAAAACGCAGGCCGTCTCTGCATCAGCCAGACAATATACACCGTCTCGGTTCCCTTGGGCACAAAAATAGGCGACAGACCGTCTTCGCCGCCTCCACTGGGCAGACTCGTGTCCCGCGTGCTGCGGCGCGAGTTCCACGGAACGGGAGGGTACAGGCGAAGCGTCTCGTTCATGCACCATTGGAGGTATGCACAAGCTTTCAGACCAGCAAAGGTGATGTCCTTGGGAGATTGGAATGTGCCGAAGTCCTCGAGGATGGTTGTGCGAAGCCTGTTGTAGACCTCGGGGTGCTGGGCTAGCATGAGGAACAGGAAGCTCATGAAGGAAGCTGTGGTGTCGCGACCAGCCACGAGGATGGAAAGGAGCTGGTTGCGGAGTTCTATGGGGTCGCTGGTTTCGCTTGCGAGTTTATCGGCGAAGATGTACCGCTCTTTCTCTAGCTGTTGCATTTGGTCGCGGCCCTCGTGGCGGCTCAACGCCTGACTGACGAATTTGTCAATGTAGCAGTGACACAGCCGGCACTTGTCCACGAAGTTCTTCGTCTGAATGAGAGCGTAGAACTCGTTGAGCAGCATAGCCATCATGATTCGTCGCTGGCAGGTTTCAAACGCCTCAACGAATACAGTATCTTCAACATTCTTTGTTGAAGCTCCTTCAGAAAGCATCGAAAGTTGAGTGTCCGTGCTCTGCCCAAAAAGGAACTCACTGGTAGAGTCCATGCTGAGCCGAAGGAAAAGCGGTTGGAGATCTATCACCTCTGACCAGTCCCCTGCCTCTGTAGGCAAAGCCTGGAGCATGTTCTGGACATGGCGCTCCTCCAACTCTAAATCACCAACTTGATCGCGCGTGAACTGCGGTCGAAGAATAGCGCGAGCGCGCTCCCATTGCTCTCCGTCCGCTGAAAAGACGCCGTGACCGAGTCTGCATTGGATGGTCAGTCGCCTGCGACACATGTATTCGTACTATATGATGAATCAACTCACAAAGGAGCAAAAGATCCTCTCCGCACTTGACCAAGTTCGAAGTCCTTAAACTGCGTTGCTAGCATGGCTTGGATGTTCTTGGGGTCGGATGTGAAGATCACTTTGTCCCCGAGTATCTTGGTCTCGTACGTATGGACTGTCTTGTTCGCAGATGTTTTATCAAAGGTACTGCGCATGTAGTCTAGGATCGTGTTGTTGCTGAGAGCCCACATCGTCCTGAACAGATTGGTAAGCGCGAACGGATCTGGCCAGTTCTCCATAGGCGTAGGTCCGCAGCCGAGTCTCTTTGCTGCTACTGCATGGCGACGCTTCGTTGAGACCGTTGAAATGGTGCTGTACACGATGAAAGTAATCGTAGCGCCTAGTAGATAAGTGACCAGCATCTTGACGCGGTGCGCGAAGCTCTGCGCCAGAAAAAGACAGACTCGCAGAAAAAGACAACGGAGGCTCGTTGGTGTAGGCTTCAAGGTGGACCGGTGCGTGAGACCTTACAGTGGGTTGCGGGACCTGCTTACGATGCTGATGCTAGCTTCGGCTGAGATGACCATTTATCCAGTTTGGAGAATCAGCACTAGCTCTACTTTGTATCAAGGCCGACGAGTCTTTGAACGACTCTATTTGGTAATCATTCTTTGAATCTGTAGCTAGATTACGTGAAGAGACACCTGGATTGCAAGATGAGTGAGTACTCATTCCGAGATCTTGTCGTGTTTCGTCATCTATCTTTTAAATAATGCTAATCGTTCATGTCCTTTTCGCGTCAACATCGCCAATGATACTCAACTCTACCTCACAGGCAGACTCTCACTGTTCTCAAACGCAAAGCTCGGACTCCCCGGCTCCGCACTACCCGCCTGAGGCGGCAGCTCCCTCCTCTCCTCACCCTTGCTGCCATCCTCTTTGATGACGACACCCTTACCACCGTCAGCGACCGAGATGATCTCGACATCCACGCACTTCTGGATTGTCTGCTTAAGGCCGGGGACCATGGAGCGCAGGGTATCGAGCTCGTTGAAGGCGAGCTCGCGGTTCAGGACGACGTTGGAGGATTCGCCGTTGTCGAGACGGCGCTTCAGTGCGTTGATGAAGGGCATGGCTTTCTTGGACTCGGATTTGTCGATCTGCTTGCTGAGGGCCTTGATGTCGAGATTGGGGTAGTTGTCACGAATCATCTGGATGTACCTAAACACATGTCAATACGACTCGAACTGAGACCAAGTGTGGGTAACTTACTTCTGCTGCCAGGCAGGGAACTGCTGCGCCGCGAAGATGGTGATCTTCTTCTCCTTTTTAGGGTCGAAGCTCGCGGCCTTGCCCTTGCTGAGACGCTTGACTGCCGCGCCCTCGGCGGATGTGATGTTCGACTGTGTTGTGCGGACGAAGTCGCGGGCGGCGGAGAGACGCGCATCGGCCTCGGGGACCTTGGGCCACTGCGCCTTCTGGATAGTCTCGTCCTTCTTGAGGAGCTCGAGCCAGACGTGCTCAGCCCAGTGAGAGGCGATGGGGACGATCATCAGGGCCTGGAGCTCGATAAACTTCTTGACGAGGTCCTCGTGCATGCCGATGCCAGCAGCCTTGGTAGCCTCACGGTAGAAGTCACGAGCGGAAGTGAAGTCGTGGTAACCAGACTTAAGTGCGGCCTTGTACATTGTGGCGGAGTAGTGACCGTATGTCTCGGCGACGAGAGCGTTCATCTCGTTGTCGAAGAGGTCGTCGAGGAGGACGTGCTCGCTTCCGCTCTGGCGCTGAATGACGTCGGGGTTCCTGACGCGCTCCTTCTCCTTGATCTCCGCGTACTTCGAGCCATCGGTAATCGTGATCTTCTCACGGACCAGCTCCTCGCACCACTTGCGGAGCTCGTACAGCTTCAAGATGTTGGCGTTGGCGACAGTCTCCTCGAAGTTGGCATCGTTCATGTCATCACCAGCATCAGCGAGGGCCAGACGCGTGGCATCTGCACCAAACTTCTCGACGGCACCAGCGATGGTGAGGAAGTTACCGGTCGACTTGCTCATCTTGTCACCGTTAAGGAGCAGATGACCGTTGACACGGAAGCTGCGCGGCCAGTTTTCCTGGGGGAAGATGGCGGCGTGAACGTACAGGTTGAAAGTCAAGTGATTCTGGATCAGATCCTTACCACTGGTGCGCATATCAAGCGGGTACCAGTAGTCAAAGTGTCTCCTCAGTGTCTGAAGAGCCTCCTTGGGTATATCTGACTCGGGCAGGTTGGTGCGCTCACGGCGGCCAAAAGCGTAGTCCCAGACGTCGTCGGTGAACTGCTCAGGCTTGATGTTCAGAGGGCCGGGCTCCTTGCCGAACATGTCCTTGTGAAGAAGGTGGGCGAAGGAGTAGTAAGCCTGGTAAATTGTGGAATCTGACAGAGACTCGACCATGACAGCCTCGTCCCAAGGAACCTTGGAACCAAGACCGTACGAACGTGCGCAAGCCCAATTACCCAGCCAGTCCACGACACGTAAGAACTGGTTCTTGGCCTCGGGGTAGTAGAGGTTGAGCTCGTTCTCGATATGAGCGCGGACCTTCTCAGCCCACTCACCGTCACCGCCGTTCTCTGCGGTACCGTAGTTCATGTACCACTGGTCAAGGAGAGCAGCAACGCAGTCGTCACCGCTTCGGCTCATGACCTTGCCATCGGGCTCGGCGTATGGGAAGGCGTCGCCAGCATCGATGAGCTGCTTGCGAACGAGAGGCTTGGCCTCCTCGACAGACTTGCCCTTCAGCTCACCGTACACCATGGTGCCCTTGTAGAAGCCCTCCTTGTACGCCTTGTCCTTTGCCTCAGCAAGCTTCGCGGAGTCCTTGGGCGACTGAATCTTCATGTCCTCAACGAGCTTTTTGGCGCACAGGTTGCCGTATGTGGGGGTATCGATGATGGGGAGGATGTCGTCGAATTTTACCCACTCCTTCTGGATGCCATAGTACTCGGCCTTCTTGGCCAGGTCAAACGATGTGATGTAGTCGTCAGGTGAGTCAGACGGCACGCAGGTTACAACTGCTGTACCCTTGGTGTCCTTGACGGTTTCCATGGGTAGAATGTACACCTCCTTGTGCACGGATAGAGGGGCGTTGACGATGGTACCGACGAGGTCCTTTCCCTTGAAGCTGGCGATCTGGTTGATCTTGCCCTCTTTGGAGAACGTACCAGGTGTACCAGGCTGATAGCTCATGTTGCGTGCAGCGCGCTGACTGCAGACGAAGTACTCGTTATCCTTGACGTGGAAGAGTCCGTACTCGATGGAAGGTCCGACGAAACACGAGGTCTGTCCGTACATGGTCTCGGGCCTCAGGGTAGCGGGGACGAAGTATGCGTTGGCGCCTTCGGGAAGCTTGCCTTCAATGATGGCTTTTGCTGAGTCGGACCAAGTGATTGCCTTCATCTTCAAAGCTGTGTACTCCTGAACACCAACACCCTCACCAGATTGCCTGTCGTGGTCCATACACGCCTGGCCATCCTTGGGACTGTAGATTGTGTACCTCTTGGCGAAGATGATCTTGCCCAGCTCCTTCAGCTTGCGCATCTGCCATGCAACAAAAGAATCGTAGTATGGATTAGCATCTGTGGTAACGAACTGTCGTCGCCAATCTATCCTGGCTCCGAAATTTGTGAGATCGCGCTTGGCCAGAGGAGGGAAGAACTGGATCCAGTGGTACGGATCGGCGAACCTGTGAATCTCCTCGACGGGGATACCTTGTGCCAGCATAATCTGGAACTGGTACTTGGTCTTGACAGTCTTAGCGGCTGCCTTTCCCTTGGTGGCCTTGAACTTTGTAAGATCAGTCTTAGCCTCAGCCTGTGTGGGCGCAGGTGGCTCCTTCTGGGCCTCCATGACATCCTCGACGGGGCACCGCTCGAAGTTCTGGCCAAATTGCTCGACTTCCCTGACAAGCTTGTCCGCACAAGCCTTGATGGGCATACCAGTCACGTGGTAGCCGAGGGGGAACAGAGTCCGCTTGCCGTTCATCCTTTGGAAACCAGCTGTGAACTCGACTTTCGATGCAGTGAAACCATGGCCGGCGTGCAGGGTTCCGTTCATGTACGGGTAGGCGAAGTTACCGAACCATTTCGGGTGCTTTGCGCGCAATTCCTCCGGGTTGATGTCAAAAGGCACTTCCTCGAGGGTCGGCGCATCAGGCTGGAAAACTCCCTGCTCTTCCCACAACTTCTGGTACTTCTTCTCGGCCTCGATCAAAGTGTCCCGCTTTTCCGTGTTCTCAATCTTGAGGGTCTTGTCCTGTGACTCCTGCGGTTTGAGCAAATCGATGGTCGCAGTAACAGCGTCCTTTGCAACGCCCTTGGGGACTGCTGCTTCCGCCATGATTTCGAGTATTTCAAGTGGCAAAAGGGAGCGTAAGAAAGAAGTGGCCTGCTTGGTGCGTCAAGGCGGGATGCTGGACAGGCGCTTTGGCCGCACCAGTCATAGTACCTTTTCAGCAAAAGTGCGATGCCAAGACTGGCTAGTGCGGGACGCGCGCAACGTGTGGAGGTTTGTTCGAACATCGTCGAGTGAAGGGTCGCAGCGCCGCATTCAACAACGCACTGTCGCCAATCGTCGCATACTAACACCGACGCCATGTCGGCGATGGGCTTCATCAACCGCCTGCTTGGCCGCAAGCAGAGCCAGCTTCCGCCCTTTGACTTCGCGCGCAATCGATATCCCGCAAAGAAGATATGGCCGCCGAACCTCCGCGAGCTGACCGAGAAGCAACAATACCACTTCGAGCGCAAGTTCAAGCGCCGCACACGGCTGAAGTCGATCAAGCCGACCTGGAACAAGTGGACCAAGATTGTGCAGTGGAGCCTGATCAGCTTCATCGTCGTGCACGGCGTCTTCTTCTACGACTTCTCCACCGATCCCATGAATCCTACGCCAGGAAAGCAGCCGTTCCAAGGATTGCGCGATAAGATGTGGGCGATACTGGGTAGCTTCTACACGCAGAAGCCGTCTACGGTTGGCGTGGGCGGTCGAGGAGAAAGAAGGGCGGAACCGATGGCAACTCCTCGGGCTGGCGTGGAGGAGTTCGACGATGCGAATCCCACTGCGAAGTAAGGAGAGGTGTTTAAAAGACTGTAGTACTGCATGTTAGCGAATGGCGTTTCGGGAATGTAATAACAAAGCAAGAGAATGTACAACACTGGGCTTACGGCAATGGAGTCTGAAGACCATTCAACGCTTGAGGACGAATGCATTTTAGAGTCGAAGGAAGAGTCCATGGAGGTTGAACTTTGCGGCTGATTTCGATAGGGCGAAGGAGAATCAAACTCGCGATCAGGTCCGTTTTGACCGTGACCAGAAGATGTTGAAGGATTGTTTTGAGGAGAGGGAGGCGGACGGGAATGTGAACGCTCTTGACATCTGGACGTTGGCCATCGAGGTGGGCGACAACCTCTCGGCCAAGGACTGATCCTCTGTAAGAAGTCAACAACCTCGCTTCGAATCTGGTCGATGTGCGAAGCTTCACCGGCCAGGAACGCCAATGGCTTTCGCCATTCTCATTATACCAGCGCACATTCCCGAAGTCTACAGACTCCGAGCCATCTAGGAAGATGTGCGCCGTGGTCACGTAGTCTCCAACACGTCTACAGACCGTTAGTCCGTCTCTGAGAAGCACCGTATTGTGGCTACATGACAAGGAGGCTCGTGGACTTACATATCTCGGTACGCCCAGGTGAGCTTTACGGTAATGTGCGGTCCCTTAAACTGGTGTAATGACTCGATGACATGACATGCACTTCAGGGCTGATTGGAGGGCCCTGTAGTGGATGATCACGAGGCACGGGGCCGTTCCACCGACCGAACGCGAATTGGGCGACCATTGAGTGCTGATCGAGGCTTGCGACGAAACTGTGTACGGCCTCGCACTCTCCGTCCAATGTGCTCAGCAAATGTTACGCCTCCATGTAGGGCATCTCTCACCGTTGGGTCAGTATTGCAGACGGTAAAAGGTCGGCAGCCTCCACCGTCTCATCATGATACAAACAACGAGTGACAGAGAGCTATCCTTACCTGAACGCGTTCATTGCCTTGGTCCAGAAGTCTTGCCGTACAATGACTAGTCAATAAGTCGATGGAAGATAGAAAATAGTAGCGATTACAACGGCTCAGTGTGGAATTGGAAGAACCATACAGCACAGGAACAAATGTCTTTGCATCTGATTCGAGGTGAAGACGCGCTGGGGTGTTTGCATCGAATTCCACCTTCACCCTCAACTCAAACACTTCACAGCCCGGAACCGTGGCACAAGCTGATGGAAAATTTAGTTTATACTCTCAAATGAACCCAAAATATCTATTTCGCTGACTATGACTTGACGATCGGCTATACATCCTCCGCATCTTATACGTCGATCAGGTTCTCGCCCTGCTCTCCGCTTTGCGCCTCATTCTGCTCCGCATCATCTTTCGCGTCCTTTGCAGCCGCAGTCTTCTTGCTGTCGCCCTGTCCTCGGCTCCTCTGGTAGTACTGGTCGAGGATCTTCGCAGGAATACGGTTAAGGAGCTCCTTGGGGAAGATACGGAGCAAAGACCACGCAAGATCAAGCGATTCGAAGATCGATCGGGACTCGTATGCGCCCTGGGCGATGAAAGAGCGTTCGAACTTCTCGAGGAACTCGAGCGAAAGCTTGTCTTCTGAGGATAGAGCCTCCTCACCGACGACTGCCTTCATAGCAGCGGCGTCACGACCAATGGCGTACTTGGCGTACAGCTGGTTGGAGACATCGCCGTGGTCCTTTCGTGTGCGACCCTCACCGATGGCAGACTTCATGAGACGAGAGAGCGAGGGCAGGACGTTGATCGGTGGGTAGATACCCTTGTTGTACAGCTGACGGTCGATGAAGATCTGTCCCTCCGTAATGTAACCTGTCAAATCGGGGATGGGATGTGTTATGTCTGCGACGGGTCAGTGTCTGTTCGTGAGCTATTCTATTAGGTGGTGGTTACCGTCGTTAGGCATGGTCAAGATAGGAATCTGGGTGATGGAACCGTTACGGCCCTCAACACGACCAGCTCGCTCGTAGATGGTGGACAAATCCGTGTACATGTAACCAGGGTAGCCACGACGACCGGGGACTTCTTCGCGGGCAGCAGACACCTCACGAAGGGCATCACAGTAGGAGGACAGGTCAGTAAGAATGACCAAGACGTGCTTCTCGAGTTGGTAGGCGTAGTACTCGGCGGTGGTGAGGGCAAGACGAGGTGTGATGATGCGTTCGATGCTGCTGTGCGTTAGTGGAGCTTGCCTGAGTCTATCGTGCTCACTTACGTAGGGTCGTTGGCCAAGTTCAAGAACAGGGTGACACGCTCCATACTGCCGTTCTCTTCGAAATCCCTTGTGAAGAAACGACTGGTCTCCAAGTTGACACCCATAGCACCAAAAACGATGGAGAAGTTGTCAGCGTGACCGTCGTGTACGCCCTTGTCCACCCTGGTAGGGCCGCTGACCAAACTGGCCTGTCGGCAAATCTGGGCGGCGATTTCGTTGTGAGGGAGACCGGACGAGGAGAAGATAGGGATCTTCTGACCACGGGCGATCGAGTTCATGGTGTCGATGGCAGAGATACCAGTGGAGATCATCTCTTCGGGATAGACCTGGACACATTAGTCTGAGTGCTTTTCTTCTGCAGAAGACGTCTCACTCGGGAGTACGGGTTGATAGGGCTACCGTTGATGTCGAGGTAGTCCTCAGCAAGCACCTTGGGACCCTTGTCGATGGCCTTTCCAGATCCATCGAAGATACGGCCCAACATGTCCTCGGAGACACCGAGCTTCAGGCTATGTCCGGTGAATTCGACTTTGGTCTGTTGCTGTCAGATATGCCCTGCCAACAATCTACGGGTTGCCTGTACCTTCTTGACGTCAATGCCAGATGTGCCCTCGAAAACCTACGTCGCGGTTAGGAGCATGTACGGTGATGCATGTGACAGTAGCAATGTACCTGGACGATGGCGCGGTCACCTGTGTGCTTAGGTTAGCTTCTGCGCGTCGATGCAGGACTGCGCCAGCTTACCTCGAGCTTCGAGGACCTGTCCAGAGCGCTCAGTGCCATCGGGCAGCGTAAGAGAGACGATCTCGTTGAAACGGGGGAATTTGACCTGTCCACCAATCGTGTGAGCGTGTATCGCGTTGCGCGGGAGCTTCGATAGCTGCGTACGTTGTCGAGAATGACCAGAGGGCCGTTCACGCCGCCAATCGTGTTATACCGTATCCGCGGCTGGACGGACATCATGCGGGGGTCGAGGGAGGCCATTCTGGCGGTGGTGATGAGCGATTCTTGGTGGTGAGTGTCGCTCAGGGCAGGAAGTTCGGCGGGCGCAATAGGCGGTGGTCCTCGCCTCGTGTGGGTGACGAAGTTGGAGGTGGGCGGCGGGAGGGCTAGCGCAGCAGCTTGGATTGTCCGTGCGGCAGGAGCAATGACGCTGTTGCCGTTCATGAGATAACCACCGCTTCACGTACCTATCTTGCATCAGGATAACTTAACTAGGTATAGCAGTTCTTCAGGTTGGAATGATCGCGGGGGTTTCTCCTGTGCAGCATAGTCACACAATGTATTTGCAGCTGTCCAAAAGGCATTGGACCGTTGTTCTGTTAAAATTGTCGCACATTGCTGCTGCTGTTCCTACAGAGGCAGTATAGGCCAAAAAGGTCCACATAAGCCATGCTGCCACATCGTCACGCACAGATCATATCAGACCAAAATATTGTGTTGGGCTAGAAATTGTTTCAATTCATGGTAGATATGTATCTTTCCTGCGATCCTGCCTACAACCAATGCATCTCTTATACCTGCGCAATTCGAATAGTGTTCTAAGTCATCAGGGCCGCGCTCGTGCTGGCAGAGGTAAGGTGGGGATATCGCATCTGTCATATCTGTTAGCAGATGCACGGCAAAGGCAGTGAAACAAACAAGGCGTGGTGTGTGCCAAAATCAGACATCCAAGGAAGACATTCGTATTGCGTTCAGAGTCTCAGTTAAGGTTCATAGGTCGAGACTAACGTGGAAACTGCGAATAGTGGAAGATTTCATCATGTAGGTGGCAGTTGAAAAGAAGAGAGGAATGTGTAACGTACCATGACTACAGCTGCACGAGCTGGGACCTGCTGGGGGATAGTCACGAGGAAAGGCGCAGACACTGGCCCGAAGCGTTGCACACGCAGGCAGGCAGCAGCTCTACGAGTAGGCGCGAGTCACCTTAGGCATGTCGGATGCGTTGAGTGGGTTAGTCAAACTCTACTGGATCTGTGCTTGGCTGTTAGCATTGTGGAGCCAAATGTCTAGCAGCGAAGAAGAGAGGTTGTGGAGGTCAGACAACAGTACTGGCAAGTAGCAGTCGCCCGGCGAAGGGCAACCGAACAGCGCTGCTTTCTTCAAGGTCGAATCGGATTGGAAAAGAAGTTGCATGAGTATCATCTCGCCAAGTGTGCGAAAAGCATAGGAAATCGTGAAGAAGCTTACCTCGTGCGTGATCCTGCAAGAGCCCAGCACCAGTCTCATGGCCAAGGTCGGCGTCCAGAGCACGACGTTGCGCAGTGAGAAACTTGGTGTTGGGCGGTTGTCGAAAAACTGTCAGGGAGAAAACGGCAGACAGACAGCTAGGAAAGAAAAGTGAGAGCCTCGACTAGCGTAACGCCAAGGCGCGAAGGCCGAACTCGTCGCACGCCCTCATCGCAGCAGTGGGACCGCCCGGCCTCAGCAGAGTGGGAGGCACTCAGAGCATCGCAGTGACGCTACATAACGAAGAAAAGGGCACGCATCACTCATCCCAAAGGCGTCCAGCTGCACAAACACCGTGTTGTCGCAAAAGTGTGCAGCGAGCGCGCGACACATCACGCCGCCGAAACGGGAACGGGGCTCTCCTAGTCCTGCCACGGCCTCTTCTACTGCAGATCACGTCGACACCACCACCACCGAACGCCCGCGTTCCTGGCACCACCGCAGGCCCTGGACTCTCTGCGCCCCGCAGATGCACTGTCGCATAGCCATCCGCTGACACGCGACACGCCCCGTGCCCGTTGCGACCTCTCTGCTGTTCCCGGGCATCGCTTTATCTTCGCTCTGCTGGCGGGACCGGATGCGACACGACCTCACCGCACGACCGCAGACCGCGCCAGCGCCGACAGCAGCCCCAGCACCCCCCGAAACTTCTGCTCAGCGCGCCTGAGAGCCTGCGCCGCCCATCTGCACGACTGCAACGCCCTGTAGACGTCGCTGCCACTGACCAGCCGCGCTATCTGCCGGCCGCCGACCCCCAGCGCTCGTCGCCCGGACCGCGACTTTTGCGCGGGCCGCCCACGCGTCCCCGTCGCCACGCCTTCGCTTTCTGCGAGCAAAATGATGACAACGAGCTACCCTCCGCACAACGGCGGCATGCATCCTCAAGGGTTACCACCCGGACACCCCATGGCCGGTGGAGGGCCAAATCCAGGCCAGCACATGCCACCCGGCATGCATCCGGGCGTGTCAGGTCCCAATGGCCCTGTCAGCCAAGCAGGGCCTATGATGGGCATGCAGCCCGGTATGGGCCCCAATGCGCATGCGCTCTCCCACCTGCAGCCTCAGCAAGCCCAGATGTTCCAGCAGCAACAGCAGCATCCCGGAATGAGTGAGTCGCCTGGCCTCCCCTGGTGGTTCACAGCTAATCACATGTAATAGTGAACCCTGCAATGATGCAACAGAGGGCTGCCCTCCAGCAGCAGGCCTTCATGCGTCAACAGCAATCGCAGCAGATGCAAGCCCAGCAGCAAGGTAACATGGGCATTGCATTCCCCAATGCTATGGGCGGCATGGGCGGCATGACACCACAGCAAATGCACCAACTACGGGCACAGCAAATGGGTCAGAACTTCGTTCAGCTACCGTCACATCTGCAGCAACTGCAACAGCAGCAGCAGCAAATGGCGAGCCAACAAGGAGGCAATCCTCAGCAAGCTGCTGCTATGGCTCAAGCTCAAGCCCAACATCAGGCCGCCCAAGCGCAACAGCAGCACCTCCAGGCGCAGCAAGCAATTGCCATGCAGCACGCGCAGTCCCAGTCGAGCAATCACAGCCAGTCTGGGAACCAAGGACCGCCGACCACATCGCAGCCTCAGCAGGGCCCATTACGGCCCCCTTCCGCCATGAGCCATCAGGGACAGGCTTCTCCTGCAGCCCAGCCTCAACCGCCTCAACAGCCGCAGCCGCCGCAGCAACAACAGCAACAGCCACCGCAACAGCAGCAGCAACAGCAACAGCAACAACAGCAACAGCAACAGCAGCAACAGCAACAGCAACAGCAACAGCAGCAGCAGCAGCAGCAGCAACAGCAGCAACAGCAGCAACAGCAGCAACAGCAGCAACAGCAACAGCAGCAGCAACAGCAGCAGCAGCATCAACAACAACAGCAACAGCAGCAGCAACAGCAGCAGCAACAGCAGCAGCAGCAACAGCAACAGCAACAGCAGCAACAGCAGCAACAGCAACAACAGCAACAGTCAGGTCCTCAACCTGGGCAGCAGACACCGGCGCCGGCTCAGCCTCCAAGCCTACCGCAACAGCCCAACCAGCAACCTCAAAACCAAGCTCAGATGCAGCAGCGCAATGTACAAATGGCACAGCAAGCTCAAGCACAGAATCAGGCACAAGCTGCGCAGCAGGCTGTTCACGCACAGGCTAGGAATATGGCGATGATGAAGCAAAACCAAGCACAGCCTGGTGGACAGCACTCCGGCGGGCAGGGAACGCTGAAGCTGATGAACTTTGTAGACCAGCTGGGGAAGTTTAATTCCCAAGGGGGCCAAAATCAAGTCTCATTTTGGCAGAGTTTCGTCGACAAGTTCTTCAATGAGAGCGGATCTTTCATCCACGTTCTCTATTCCACTTCCAAGGAGCGGACGAAACAATTTGAGATTGTCTGCGCTGCGTTACCGCGCTACTTCTACACGGTATTCACCACGGATATTCAGAACATCCAGATCACACTGGATGGATCCAAGGAGAACGCAGGCCCTGCCGAAACTAAGGTCACCTGCGAACGAGCGAAGTTCATCTACACTTACGAAAACCAGTGTCAGGTATGTACCTCACATCTTGCTGCATCAAGCCCCATACTAATCGAGTCACCAGGTCGTCTACACGGGAAAATTGACAGCATTTTGGTCAGGGTCGGACAAGATGGAGTGGCTGCAATTCGAAGGGACAAGCCATCAACAGTACATCCCGCGCAACGCCTTGGAAATCCTCTTCCTCCAGCCGTCGCCCAACCAGATGAACCCGACCCAATCACCTCGTATGAACAAGAACGCTGCGAAGAACAAGCAACGCAACGCCCTCGAGCCACCAGAACCGTACCTACCTTTGTCGAAGCTGCTCAGCACCGGCGTTACCGACCTAGGCATACCTCCTGCGCTGCAGCACTATCTCGAGGTCAGCTTTCCTCAACAATATTATCATGTGTACCGACACTGACCGGACCAGATCTACGAAACGATGAACAATATGTCGAGCTTGATGACCCACTACCTTGAGAATACTAGCCTCAAGCCGAGCGAAGCCCTCGAATCCTGGAACAACATGATGCAATCAACATCTGGCGCCATGGGACAGAACTCGCAAATGCAAGGACCACCGAACCCTGGACAGCAGCAAGGGAACATGCCGCCTGGCATACGTGGACCACAGGGCCCAGGACAGCAAGGCCAGCCAATGTTCATGTCACCAGCCATGGCGAATCAGCTGCTGCCCAATGGAGCCATGAATGGATCGCCTCACATGATGCACACGCCATCCCCTGCGTCTCATCAGATGGTCAAGCAACAGAGTCAGAGCTCGCATACGGCTAGTGTCAACACGTCGCCTAACATCACCGGGAAGAGGCGACGGAGTACGGTGAAGATAGACCAGGACGACGATGGGCCTAAGGTTAAGCAAAGCCCTCGGGTAGGAGGCGGAAAGCGAATGAAGCCAGGTAACTAGACATCACCTGGCGTCCCTGAGGTTTCCCAGGTTCAGTCCTCCGACAAAGCTTAACTGCTCTGGCGAGGACGGGGTTAATCCTGTCTGATGCAGCTCTGGTCGTATTACACGAGTAGTCCTTGTTGAGGAGCAGTCGCCAGCATTGGTTCACACCACCAACATACATCAAGGCCTGCACCCCACCATCCGAGTGGGTCACTAAGCACGTCACTTGGTACTCACGCCAGGCGTCTCATCCTCCTCCACCCTCGGCATGCTCGGCACCCTAGCCACGTTCTCGATTCATGTACAGCGCGGCGTTCGATCTCACATACTGTCACCATTCGGCACATCATCTCTCATCAGGCGCAGACCATCATTTCAACATTGGGCGGACTTCATCTTGTTGTTATTCCTGCGATCCTTTTGTTACCTATTACTTGTTGGCGTCATGGGCATCCTGCGCGCATATCCTCATTGCTCGCTTCAGAGCTATATAATCACCTCTTGTACATTACGACGATCTGTGTGCGGTGCGCGTCGGTGTTGGTGTTGGCAAAAGCATCATGGGTTGGATATGCAGAGATGGTTGGAATGCGTTTTATACGGAATCAAAGATTTTACGACTTCAATACTGACCGTGCTCTGTGTCTCTGTGTATCGGCCAAGTTGTTGTTTGTCTGTTTCTCTGTGAATGCTCCTATTCGAACAAACAAGTCGACGCGCACAGTCTGGACGTCGAGAGCTGAGACTCGTGTATCTGCATGGCGCTGCGCCGAGCATAACGATTCAGAGCTTTTCGTTGTGGTTTGGAGAACGGCAGGTTCTTGTATCGACAGTGCCGAACATGTGTGGTGCGTAGCACTTGTGAAGGTTTCCTGCAGAGCTGAAGCGAGACTCATTCCCACTCGCCACTCTCTTTCTAGTCAAGGACGAACACATAATAGATCTCCCGGCCAAATGGAGGGGCAGACAAGACATGAATTGCCATTTCTAAGGCAGATATCAACATTACGTTGTCTCGACACAGGGCCCGGATCCAAGGCACTCGCGGCTCGTCGAAGGAGTCTATCAAGCGGCTGATGCGGTTTCGGTAGCTGTTGTTCCCAAACGATCCAGACGTCAGATTGCTAGATGCAAGGAAGTCCCGTTATTGTTGCTGATTCGTTGCGAGGCTCGAGGGCCTCCGCTGTGCATCGGGACACTGCCTGTATCTGTGATATATACACGTGTTGTTTTGTTTGCCTTCGTGTCTGCCTGCGTGTACTGATTGAATGCTCGGTCCAGCATAATTGCTTCTATCATCCATGCGAGTCAGCGCTTCGGTCTGATTTGTCTTGATCTTCTGTGTTCTGGGCTCCCCCCACGAACGATACTTTGCTTTGCGTCAGCGCAAGACGGCTCGAAATCGGTGAGCTTGCGAAGCTCCGACAATCTGGGCTGTTCGATCTTCATGGCTGACCAGTGAGGATGGAGATATCCCAAGGCCTGCTGGTGGTGCCGGATCTGTCTCTTGAGCCACCTGTGTGTTGGTGAGGAAATTGCTGTGGCCTTTTGAAGAGGCCGGCTGCAATCAGGCTGAGGCGGTACGGTCCCTGGCACAGCCTCGACTAAATTGGACCTTACTACCCACCCACAAAGTAAGGGATGCCATGTACCGAGTAGGTTTGTTCGTAATTTGAACCACCCATCACCTGATTTTCTCCGTTGCCCTGCCTCGTTTGATCTGGGCGTGGAAGTTTCCCCACTTCGATCAACTCCTGTAATTGTGCTTTGTCGCCCCACTGATCGTAACAATCCGCATACTCATCAGCAAAGAAGCGCTTTACCAACCGGGCTGTATCGTCGTCTCGCGTACCGAACACATCTCGGCTTAGCGTCCTGGCCCAATTCTCCATTCCCGCTGGGTAAAAACCGGCATACTCCCAGTCGATCAAGGCTCTGACCTGTAGTGTAATTGGATCCACAATAATGTTGTGGGCCGCAAGATCACCGTGTTGGAAAACGTACTCGGGCTGCTGAAGAGGAAGAGTGCTTCAGGACTGCTTCCCTATCCATGGAGGCTGGAGGTCGGGGCCCAGCCAGGAGGGCGGCATGACAAGGCCGTCGATACTGTGGAAGTGCGATGTCAAGTTTGCGAGTTGAGGTAATACTGTGCGAGAGATGAAATCGACAGCATTGGAGTAAGCCATATCTGAACACGTTGGGCAAGGTGTTGAGTCTGTGTGCTTTACCCTTCGGCCAATGAGCAGCATCTACGAGCAAGCGTACTAAGCACGACACCATCAATGTACTCTGTGATCAAGTATTGACGTCCATCTGGAAGCAATCCGTGGTTGAGCAGGCGCGGAACGGGAATGTTAGTCTTCTGCAAAACTATCTCCAGGGCTTTGGCCTAATTGGCGATGCGCTCGTGGTTCCTGTTTATGGTTAGACTTTAATGAAAGTGACGTCATCTACTCGCTAGACCCGCCAGGAGTAGGTATGATTGGTCATTACCAGCTTCTACGCCATTCAAAAACAGTTCCATCTTTGCGTTGAATGTTGAACGAAAGTCGAGAGGTTTTCCTGAAAATTTTATCGCTCTTTTCGTAGGTGTTATCGTAGGTTGTCCAAAAATCGCGGGTCTATGTATAGACAACGACATTATGGAATTATTCTCAAGAGGTGTTTGCCACTCTGTGCCTCCATCCTGCGGATGTAATCTTCTTCTGACTCAGCTGCCTCGAACTTGAGCAAGCAGCCTCTTGCTAGTTGCATTATTGTGGTGTATCTGAAGCTCAGCGTGCAAATGCTTTCCAGAGGACCAGAGGAATGCCAGCTTTATAACCAGCTGACAATTAGCGCAGGTACCTTCAGCGGCAATCGCGTGATTGGCTCCAAAGCAGCTTTAAGTAGGGCAGTTGCTACGTCAACCTATGCAACAAGTGATTGGACCTGTGTGGCTCAAATCATGCAGGCCGTTGTTTGATCATGATCAAACATGGTCTCACAAGGCAGGGAGGCAACACTTAGTCACCTTTCTCTGATTTTTGCAGAATTCTGGGGTTCTGGTTTGCAAGGAGCATTACACCGCTGTTGTCAATCTCGACACGCGTCTGTTGCAGCATCACGCTGCGACTCGAAAACAGGTCCTTGAGCGCTTTAATCGCTTCACTTTAGTTGATCTGGCTGTCATTGAGCTTCCAGACGAGCCCGCGCAACCGATCGAGGAGCTTGAGAAGCCGCTCGAGGGGCTAAGATGTAGGACATGCAGATCAACTACCGTCAGCAAGGATGCAATGCGTATGTACCGTAGGGAAATCACCAGCAAGTTCGGACAGGCAACCGAAGCTCATTGTACGGAGCAATGCCACGTGCAACAATATTGTCAATCGCAAAGGTGACACAACAGGGCCTCAAAACGTAGCCAGTACTGATCACCTTTATAGCCATATGTGGGCAGTCGCTGTTCGTTAGTCCAAGACCTTGATGATGCTAAGTCACAGCCACTGCGAACAAGGGGATGGACTGTATAGGCATTGGAAAAGCTTTATGACGACGGAATCTGGCAGTTCATTACCCCATCTAATGCTGCAGAGTTACAAAAGATACGAACGGTGATATACAAACAGGCTACACTTACACCACTATCTTACGCATGCGGTCTGCTCTCAGCCGGTGTGTTACTCGAGTTGACTAGCGCGGCCCACGCATCGCCTCCAGGGTTCTTCTCTTTCCTCGACCCCTTGAACAACTCACTCAGCCCCGGGCTGCTGGCCTTCTTCAGCTCCTCGAGCGCCATCTCGACATACCCTTGTACGCCACCGGCTTGCTTGGCCTTGATGGCCATATCCGCCTTGTTTATCGCGCTCTCGTAGTACTGCCGTGTCTTCTCGTCGAGCGACTGGTTTGTGGATGCAGTCTCGGCCTCGGCAAGAGCCTTTGCAAGTTCAGCCTTTCTGCTGGCCTTCACGGCCTCAGCGCCGCCGCATTCCTCGACACGCGCCTTGAGCGCAGCCAGCTTCTCTGCGTTGGATGCCTTCTTGACTTCATTGTAGGGCTCCCAGCCTCCTGCTGCCTCGGCCTGCGCCTTCTCGCGTTCTTTGAATGCGAGTTTTCGAAGTGCGGTGATGTGCTTAGGCGGGTTCTTGAGGCGCTTCTTAAGCGCCTTGAGATCTTCCCTGGTGAACAACTCCTTGGCTTTCTCGGTGAATCTGGCCTGGTGCTTGAAGAAAGTATCTGTGCGCTTTTTCTGCTGAACAAAAGCGATCTTCAGTCCCTCTTCTTCGCTGTCGACGTAACCTCGGCTCAGGTAGCGTCTCGCAGCTTTCTGCGCTGACATGTATTCACCGTGTGCCCTCTTGCGAGCTCTGATCTCTTGCTCATTCAGCACATCTCCAATCGTTGACTCGGTGCCCTCGACCTCGTCTTCTGCTCCTTCCTCTTCAGCCCACATACCCTGGTCTACGTCTTCGACCTCTCCTGCCTGCGCAAGGACGGCCTCACGAGCCAGAACACGGTCAGCGTAGCTCTGCTGTTTTTGCATCGCTGGTGTAGGCCATTGCTTGTCGATGGTGGCTTGGTCAATGCCCAAAGCAGCAGCCTCGGCGCGCAGTCGCTCGATGACTTCAGGCTTCTGCATCAATGTCCATCTCAGCGCCCAGCCTGTAGGTCCCAGCTCCTTGATACGATGTATGCTGTCCTTGAGCAGGTACTCATCGAGACCACCTTCGCGATCGATGATCTTCACCACGTTCGATGTGACCTTCAGCTTAATCCTCTTTTTCAGCGCAACCGAGTAGAGACTCTTGGACAGAACATTGGGTGTCCACTTCCTTCTTGTCTTGGTCTCGGTCTTGTGGGAGACGTTGTTGCCGAACTGAATCATCTGCTCGCCATAGAGACCCTTATTCGCCTGCTTGAAGAGCGAAAAGTCGCCGTACGGATAGTCGGGAATATGGGGGTCCTTCGAGATTACATGCTTGGGCAGATGGGAGCCGAGATCGCCGCCCTTCCGCCGTTGCAGGGGGTTCTTGTTGTAGAGAGTCGCAGAGGTGGTGAGCGTTCGCTGGGCGGGCTGTGGCGCGCGGGTGACTGTGACCAGGTGCCCCGAGAGCAATTGACAGCGGGGATGCATGATCGAATGGGCGACTGGCGGTGGCGATGTGGCCGCAGCTTTGGGGTGGATGGCAGCGACACGGAGGTCCGATGCTCGAAATCTTTCGAGAGATGGCGGAGAGGCCCGAGCGCTGCACCGCATCAACTTCGTGGAGTGCGGGCAAACCGCTACCTCGACACCACACTTCTCATACGATTGCGATACCCTCGAAGATCTGAAACCCAAGGTCGCAAATATATATACTGCATTGCCTGCAAGACACCGAGAACTTCCCGAACGCACAAAAATGCAAGACGGCACGCCGCCCTCCACGGCCAACATTGCGCTGGCATGCGCCATACTCGCAGGCGTCACTGGCTACTTCCTCGGCACAGCAAAGTCATTGGGGCTGTTTGGAGGCAGTCCAATATCTGAGCCAACACGGAGCAAGAGCGAGAAGGCGCAAGACTCGGAAGACGAGTCCAGCGACGAGGAGGATGACGACACAGCACCTGCCGAATTTCCTGGCCACACCGAAGAGTGCAAGATGGTATTGGTAGTGCGAACAGATCTGGGCATGACAAAGGGTGCGTCAAGTGTGAAAATGACTCCAGAGCTCACTGTTTGCTGACTATTTCCCAGGGAAGATTGGTGCGCAATGCGGGCATGCGACATTAGCATGCTACAAGCACTTCCTCCGACACGCACCAGACTCGATTATTCTCAAGCGTTGGGAACGGATGGGTCAGGCGAAGGTCGCGCTGCAGGTCAAGGGCGAGGAGGAGCTGGAGATTCTGCAGGCAACAGCCGTGAGCCTGGGACTGGTTGCGCACATCATCCATGACGCAGGCCGCACTCAGATTGCGAGCGGTAGTGCGACTGTGCTGGGAATTGGACCTGCGCCAAAGGGCGTGATTGATCAAGTGACAGGTCACCTCAAGCTGTTGTGAGTATGGGATAGAGCGAAAGATACCACGAAGTCATGACAGCATATTCGCCATGAACAAAAGTGCAAGGCACACACGAGCAACCATCTATGTATGAAAGTAGATCTTCTACTGCGCCAGCTCCGCAGAGCTGAAGTGCAGTCGAAACAGATGTGATGTAGCCAACTGGGTTTGTCCCAAGCGTCATGGACCGACGGTCTAGCAAAAGGGAACAGGAATCAGTCTGCCTGGCACGCACCTTTCACCGAGCTCAAACCTTGCGGCGAACTCAGGTTTCTAGCGACGTACCGACTTGCTCTCCAGCCTGTCGTTCGAATATTGACGTCCACTGATCAAGACGGCTCCATGGTCACGAACGAACTGCCAGCTTTCGACCGAACACACCCCTAGAGATGGACGGGAAACTGACACAGGCTGTTGGTGAGAGAAGGTTCACGCGCCGTGGAAATTTATTTTGTACCTGCCGCGCAGGGACCGGACGCGCTAGTGGTAGCGCCGCTTGGCGCTAGAGAGGAAGGAACGTTGTGCTTGAGAATCCAGCGATATCTGGCGAACACAACCTTGAAAAGCAGAAATACGCTACCTTTGCAATTCTAGAACTGTCGTTTTCTGATCTGAACCCGCGTGAATCGCTCCACAGCTATGCCGGACCTCAGCATCGATGAGGCGAACAAGATCCGCCTGTCCATGGGCTTGCCTGCCTTGCCAGGCGGTTCTGCCAGCGCTGTGCCAGAAGGACCGGCTTTCAAACCTGCGAAGGACGGCGATGAATCAGAGGAAGAACCCGCAAGCACAATCGATACGCGCCAGGCCGCCGCTCACGAGAACTGGCTGAAGCTCAATGCCGAACAAGAAGCCAGGAAGAAGCGCGAAGAGCGCGCGCTCGCAATAAAGAAGGAGCGGGAGAGGGCCGCGCGCACAGCGAAGCTCGAGGGCACAGGTCTTGCAGACGCGGTCGAAGATGACGACGATACGGCCTGGTTGAAGGGCAGCAAGAAGCGCCAGAAGAAGATTCTAAAGGCTGAGCAGATGCAGAAGGAGCTTGAGGAGCGGGAGCGTCAGGCACGTGAGGCGATGCAGTACACAGAGACCGATCTGGCGGGCGTCAAGGTCGGGCACGAAATTGATCAGTTCGACGACGGCGAGGATCAGATTCTCGTTCTAAAAGACACAGCAGTCGATGGCGAAGATGACGATGAGCTCGAAGCAGTGGCGTTGAAGGAGAAGGAGCGCCTGCAAGAACGCCTAGACTTGAAGAAGCGGAAACGTGCATACGATCCCAACGACGAGGACGGCGAGAAGTCCATCCTTGCGCAGTATGACGAGGAGATCGACGGCAAGAAGGGCAAGGCATTTACATTAGACGGCAAAGGCCGAACGGTCGAAGACGTACAGGCGACGGCTGCCGATGCTGCACAACCCAAGAGGGTCGCCATAAGCCTTGATATCCTCAACGATGATGCGTTGGCGAACGACTATCAAGAGTACAAAGAGATCAAGATGAAGAAGCCAAAGAAGAAGAAGACTAAGAAGCCCAAGCGAGAACGTTTTGAAGACGACGACGAGATGATGCTTCCGGCGGAGGAGCCCGTCGACGATATGGAGCTCGACGGTGCGGAGACCACGGCGCCAAAGGCGAAGAAGAAGAGTGTTTATGACGAGTCGTTCATCGACGACGACGACCTACAGGCCAACTTGGCTGCACAACGGCAGAAAGCACTGAAAAAGCGGAAGAAGATGCGCCCAGAGGATCTCGCACGGCAACTGCGAGAGGAAGCCTCTACATCCCAAACACCTGACGTGATGGAGTCGACTGAGGACGGCGATACCCAAGGACTGGTGATTGACGAAACCACCGAGTTCGTGCAGAATCTTGGAGCCAATGCAGACCAAGGGGAGGACGAGGCGAGAAGGCGGCGGAGGAAGGCTAGCCACGCCTCTGACAGTATCAAGACCGAACAGCCTATCGATGACGATGGTGACGTCGATATGGAGCGGTCTTACGCGGAAGTAGCTGAAGCTGAGGACGCACGACAACGCAGCCAGTCTCGTGCCAAGTCCGCTGCCGCCGAAGACTTCTCCACCGGGCTCGATGCCGAAAAGACCGTTGATGGAGGCCTGGGTGCGACACTGGCACTCCTGCGTCAGCGTGGCCTCGTGGCTGCGGAAAATGATGCTAGCCAAAAGAACGCGCTCTACCGCGATCGCCAGAAGTTCCTAGCAGACAAGCAACGCGCCGAAGCCGACGCCGAACGCCAACGTAAGGTCGCCCGTGAGCGTGAGCGCAATTCCGCTCGCTGGAACACCATGACACCTCGCGAACGTGAAGAGTGGGCTCGTAAGCAGAACACCAACGCCGACGTGAGCGAAAGCCGCAGGCTAGCGGAGATCTTCAACAAGGAGTACAAGCCAAATGTCGAACTGAACTACGTCGACGAACATGGTCGCCAGATGAACCAGAAAGAGGCGTTCAAGCAGCTCTCGCACCAGTTTCACGGTAAGGGTAGCGGTAACACAAAGACGAAGAAGCACCTCGACAAGGTGGCGCAGGAGAAGAAGAAAATGGCCGAGAGCTCGCTGGAGGTCACGAAGGCCGGTGGTGTTGGGAATGCTCACGACCAGCAGGCGAAAAAGCTCAAGACTGCTGGTGTGCGGTTGCAGTAATCGTCTTGATTCGACGATGGCCTCAGGTTAGTGGTACTGATACCTCATTCATGAAGAACTTTTGTTAATAGCCATATTCCAATAGACGGGCGACGCTTGACACACTATGGTAAAACTGTCTTGATGCTGTGACTTCCTGACTTCTCATGCTTACCTTGTAGTTGCCTGAGCGGGTAAGTACCTTCTTGATTCCACGTTCCTGGGTAGATCTCGAATCTTTCGCATTCGCAAACATGTCGCAGCGAGTGCCGACATCTCTCCGCCACGCAGTCACAAGACAAATTGCTGTCCCTTGGCAGAGTCGTGTTCTGTGGGCACTCCGCCTCATCCTTCCTGCCGTTGTAAAATGGTCGTCGGATTCACGCCGAACTTCTACCTAGCCTCGGGATCGCCGACTAGTGAGCCTTGGCCTCCCCGCGTGCTATATTGTCTTTTCTCACTCCCTGTGCTGCACGTCACGAGCGATTGGCGGGAATGCTACATGGTCCCTTTGGACTGTTCCTGGTACCTGCCCTGCGCGCATTAGGTAGGTCTTGACGTCGGTCAGCCAAGAATAAAGTCAAGTCTGTGTATCGGAGAAGTCGGCGCGTCCACCGACCTACTTTTAAGGCATGTCACTGCTCTCCGTGATGTGGCTGGTCGTGATGCTGCGAGAACCTGGTGTGGATCTGCGGTTGCGCTGTATTACTTCGCGTGAAGCAAGTATAAATGTAGGAGGTATCTGTCCGTGAAATTCAAGAGACTTCCCTAGATCAGCCGTCGCCGTCTCAGCAAAGTGGCATTAAATCAGCATGTTCTTCTCCAAGATTATTTCCGCTTCGCTGGGCCTCTACAGCTTGCTTGGCTCCGTAGCAGCCTATACTAACCCCATCCGTAATCCAGGAGGCGTCAGTAGCCACAATGTACCATCATCGTCAGCACAGACTAACGGCACGTAGGGTGACCCGCAAATCTCGTGGTACGACGGCTATTACTACCTGATCTCGACGGAGTGGACCAACCTCCAGCTCTCCCGCGCAACCACCATCGAGGGGTTGAAGACCGCAACACCAAGGGTCATCTACGAGGACTCTACGCCAAATCGATGCTGCAACGTGTGGGCTCCTGAGCTTCACAACTTTGATGGGGCCTGGTATCTCTACTACACAGCTGGCAATGCAAATAACGGGGACGATCAGCGTATGCATGTGCTGAAGGGTACGTCCATCCCCATATCCTCACCATGCATACACATACACTGACAAAATTCCAGGCGGCGCCTCCCCCTGGGACACCTGGTCCTACGCCAACCAAGTCACCGACGACTGGTCGCTCGACGGCACCGTCGTCCGCATCAATGACTGGGGTAACTACTTCGTATACTCGTGCATGACCGGCGTGCCCCACCAATCGACCTGCGTCCGCAAACTCAACTCCGACTACATCTCCGCTGGCCCCAACATCAGCATCATCTCGACCCCCGACCAGCCGTGGGAGCAGTCCCGAGTCCCCGTCCAGGAGGGCCCGTACGGTCTCTACTTCGGCGGCAAGACGTACATCGCGTACTCGGCGAACTACTGCTGGACGCCCGACTACTGCGTGGCGTTGCTGGAGTGGGACGGTGTGAGCGACCCCGAAATGGCTGCGGCATGGGAGAAGAGCGATGGATGCAGACTTACGCAAGCGAATGGCAACTTTGGCACGGGGCATAACAGTTTCTTCACCAGCCCGGATGGCAACACGACATACATTGCCTACCATGCTACTTCGGCTGCTGGCGGCGCTTGCGATGACAACAGATATGTCATGGTGCAGCCCATCTCTGCGAGGGAGGATGGCAGCCCTGACTTTGGTGTCCCGCAGGCGTTTGGGAGCGAGTATCCGGAGCCGAGCGCTTAGATCTAGATGCGATGGACAGCAACTTGTGAGGTCATAGCAGGCTCTGATGGTCGCCATTAGACCAAAATGACATTCATTATCATTGTGCTTCAAGCTTGTTGTTGGGGTGGAATGACTTGCACACTAGTTGCCAGGAGGACCAACGGACGGTATGCTTGAGGCGGGCGCAGGTACTTGCATAAGAATTGGGCAGCTAGACTAAGCTTGATGCTACCTGGACAGTTCTGCGTCCAATGCCAGCTCATCAGTGAGAACAGTGTACAGCAACTTGCCATGTATTTTTGATTGGTGACCACGACTACGTCTATGCGCTAGGCTACTGTGTTCTGGTGAAATGGAATGCTTCGCCATATGTTCGTCACATATACAGTAGTATCAGTCATCTGCCCGCTTCATGCATCTCAACATCCCTTCCCATCATTTGTAAGGGGATAGACCCCAGCGGCCATGCAGAAGACTGCAAGTAAGTGACTGATCAATAGATGCCTTGGTAAACTAAGATTGATTGCTAGCAAGCTACATGAGGGCAAGGCTTCGCTTAACATAGGGGCTCGCATCGGAAGGCTCGGATACCTAGATGCAGGGTCGCTGTACCCTGGAGCGCCTTGTCGAAGAGCCTGAAAGTTTGACACCATTGATATCGTCTTGTCTTGCTGGAATTTCCGCTGGGAATAGCGCTGCCTCAACCCTGCGGATGAATATTCTTGTCGTCAGTAGAATTCAATGTGACACACTAGAAAGCTCACTCTGAGTTGTTCATGTGTATCAGGATGTACGAAGTAGCGCGGGAAGCCCCGACATAAGACCAGTACCCCGGTAAACACGCTAACCTAGCGCGTTTGGAACGCATCTTCTCCATGTCAGCTTCGGGTCAATCTTCCCTCACGTCACCTCGGGCTTTCCTACAGTGCGCGCAGATCACATTCTTCGATTGAGCATTCATTCATGTAGCGATTCCGATGCTGGCATCCCGCGTCACGAGCGACAGGTCAGAAAACCTCAAAACTCTCGACTCAGGAAACACAGCCTACCAAAGAATTTAACTACGTGCTTATCTACTGAAAGATGGCGAGACGTAGGCTAATATCGAGCTGTACGCAGACCTATCCCAACAACCGATTGACCGACGATTCACTCAATCCTGACGTAAGTGCGAAACCAGATATCCTGGGTCTTTCTAGCTCGCGTTGTTCCTGTGAAATCGCTCTACGATGTTGATCCTCACTTTCACTGCGTTCTGAACAAACGCGCAGGCCTTGAGACTTCCCGCGCCGAGGACAAACGCGCGATCGATACCACCATCAGTGCAATGAATGATGACTTTGCTAAGAGATTGAAAGAGGTTGAAGCGAAGACAAAGCAAATGAGCGAGTTGCACCCCCAAGACAAGGCCGCGCTGGAGGGCAGAATTGAAGATCTACGCGCTGAGACACTTATGAAGCGTGACGGGATCGCGAGAATACAGCACGTGAAGAGGGTCGAGGGCGAAGTCGAGGAATTTGGCCGTAGAGTGGACAAGGGTGGCGCTACCAACGACAACTCACAGTGCAAGAGGGGGAGCATTGGTCAACTTTGGACAGACCTTCGAAGTCTTACGACATGCGTTAACAGCTTGTCCGCCTCCCTGATGGAGAACGACGCTGAATCAATCGGGATTGGTGAGAGCACTTGATGTTACAGCCCGTCGTTGTTGAGCTGTCTTCGGGTACGGATTATCGAGTAATGGCTGGAGAATTCTTTTATGATACGTTACCAGGAACTGCTACCGCGCAGTGGCCACAAGGTGTGGTCCGCAAATGGATACAACTAGTTTTGTCGCTTGTCTAAAGGGACAGGGTCTTGTGTTAACCAGATTCCATGTTTGCAGCGACTGCTAGACACTGTTCAGGGTCCCTGGCAGAAAGAAGCGGAAGGATGCGAACAAAAATGGGATACCTCTTGCTGTTTGAATTTTATCAAAAGGGAGTATATGTTGTCCGCGCACCGAGCAAATCCTGAATCTTCATTACACTTCCACATACCTCACAATCCTGTTGACAATTTGACAAAGCACACCCAGCACAATTCCCCATATTCAAACCGTACTATGCAACCATGGAGACAACCACTCCAGTCTCGCCATTCTACGATGCTTACACATACTACGAGTCTTCCCCATACTCTGTAAGTGAGAGAAATTCACCTCCCCATCGACATTTAGTTCAGTACTAATAGATACATAACAGCTTCCAAGCGCATGGGAAAAGCACACTCCCCCTCCCCCCGAGGCGTCAAAGAAGCGCAAGCCCACCCACGACGACAAAGGAGCAGAGCCAGTATGTTCCACAAATCACTTTCTGCTTGACCATCCTACTAAAAACATTAGCATGCCAACACGAAGCGGGCGAAACTTTCTTCATCTCATGCAAACGTTCTTCACGCCGATCAGGCAAAGCCAGCAGCCCAAGCACTTAGCCTAGCAAACCCCCAAAAGGCCTGGCTACCCACCGTCCTTAATCCAACACAGTCATTCACGCCCCCCTCACCAGCAAAATCTCCCCACTCCATCAAAAGCGCCCTCGCACCTCAACAACCCCATTCCCCATTCCCACGCTGGATAGCAGAAAAACAGCGCAAGCAACACACTTTCGACGGGTGCATAGACGTGATCCTTTCAGACATGCAGGAGGACAGCGAACTCGAGGATGCGATAGTGCGGTCGTGGGAGGTAGCTGTGGACCGCCGGGCGGTGCGGAAGAGGGCAAGGGCAATGGTGCTTAAGACGCCGTGTCCGGAGTATATGGCGGGTGTGTTGACGTATGGGAGGCAGGGAGCTAGTCTGGAGGTGTGAGGCTGAGTTGGCGTTGTGTCTGGGGAGTGTTTGTAGCGGTAATGAAAGATAAAGTCTGACTGAAAGCTCTAATCTGCTACCTGCGAGGATATCTTCCTGATATGCTGATGGCCTCCACACAAGCCCAGCACTCCTACACCCCCCTTTCTCTGTCTTCCTCGACGCCATCAGCTCTCTGCAGACCAGAGCCGTCTCGAGTTCGCAGGCGCTCATTAAAACACAGACGATGGAACCACATGGACACGTCGAGAGAGGGAGCGAAGCAAGCGCAGAACAAGAAACAGCCATCAGAGGGCCCAACACCAGAGTGCATCAACCCGATCAACCAACGTATCCAGTAGAAAAAGCCAAGCAGTCGACGCTCCACATCACAAACAGTGCCCGCAAAAGGGAAGTTGATACAGGCGCGTAAGGACACAAGATAGAATCCATGTCACACGTGAAGATCCGTCGAAACCGTCAGCACTCTACGCTCGTGAAAAAACGCCACCAGTCAAGAAACGAAGGCTATGCATTAGGCAAACGGGTATGCAATGCCAAAAAAACAAACAGATAAAGTGCACGACTACACAACACCAGCTCCTGAGACCGCAGGCTCCGCCCGGGCTGCCGGCATAGCCATCTAGGTTAGTGGCGGCGCGGTTCATACCCCCTGTCGTCGTACCCACTGGCACCGTTGCGAGCTCTGTAATCATCGTGACTCGATCGCGACGGGGGGTCGTGGGAGCTGCTGTCTGTGCCGACGGTGCTTCGCCTGTGGCGACTCCTCCACAGCTCTTCGTCCTTGCTGCGGCGGCGCCCGTCGTCTTGGACGTTATGGAGGTTGGACGAGTAGTAGCTGGCGGGGGTGTCATTGATGTTGCCGTCCGAATAGGTGCCGTAGCTAGAGAAGTTGGGGCTTCTGGTCCGACGGGTACTTAGTCGCGGTCCTTGTTGATCGTAGTTGTCGCTCGGGGGTGGTACCCATTGGCTCTGACTGGCTGTTGATCCTGCACGTCTGCGTTGAGATGGCGCTGGTGTAGTGTCAGAGTACGTGCTCTGGGAGAGGTCGTCGTACATCTTGCCACCACTCGGTGTTGCTGAGTAGGGATTTCTCTGTCGCTCGATGGGCACGAAGCCCGTATCACGCTCGCTGTCCGAATCACAGCTCTTGACCTCAGGCTGTCTGCCGTACGGGCTGCGCTCACGCTCCAAGCTAGGGCCGGCGCTGCTGGTGTCTACTTTAGGCGGGGGTGGAGGGAAGCTGGGAGCCTTGCGCAGTGGACCAGCGCCTTCAGCAGAAAGGCTGGCGGCACACCTCTGCTGAGCTTGCACGTTCTCGGACCTTGGAAACATGCGGCGAGGCAAGGTTTTCGGGAAGCGTTCTTTGATGTTGTCCGCGTTGCTAATGGGCATGTCCAGTGCAGCTCTCGAGATCCGCTCGTACTCTGTGTCAGGGTAGGCCTGGATCATGGCAGTCATCCATTCTTGGAAGCCCTGTGGGGTCAGCGCTGGGATGCAAGGGGCTTCTGCAGGGTGCTCTTGGATGAGGTGGTGCTGGCAGCGCATGCTCTGGTAGGCCCTTCCTAATGCAGTATAGGACAGCTCCCCAAAGATCGCTGGTCAGTGTTAGGGACACTAGTCGATGTGGTGGGATTGAGTAAGCCACTCACTTTGCCAGGGGTAGATCTCATCCGGCACCTTGACATCTTCGTAGAACTTCTGCATCTTGGAAGGCGAGATGACGAGGCTCTTCTTTGGTTCGTAATCTTCAATCTGGAATTCTCGTCAGCCGTGCATGTGGCACGATCGGCCTGCGCTACCCACCAGATGCATTGCAAGGCCACGGAGGAACTCTCCAAGACGCGGCAGAGGTCGGCCCTCTGGATCGAACAGACGCTGCCACATCTTCTCGATGGGTGTAAAGTCGTCCGTTGCCATCCTAACAGCGCGAACTGGTCGCTCAGGTGCTCGATCTCGGTGTGGAATATCGATAGGCGCGCTCGAGCTGTGACGAGGGGTTCGAGGGTCGTCAGTGCTTCCGTCGAATGTTGGTTCGCGGCTGGGATGGTCGTGTGGAGGAGCGTGTTGACCAGGAGTGTCTTGGGAGAAGGGAGATGGCGGCGTATAAACGTTTCTTGTGGGGAAGGATGCGGTCGTAGAGTCAGGCGAGGGTGGGATGTGTTGCTGCGACGGTGCTGCAGGCTGAGCTGGCGTTGCACCAAGCCCACTCTGTTTGATCTCATCAAGCACCGACCTCTTCACCTCAGCTGCTATCTGGGCGATGAGGTCGGGATGGACGGTCCTGGCTGCATCCGATTGATCAAAAGCGTTTCCTATAGCGCTCTTGAGCGGCTGCTGGCCGGGCTGAGGTACTCCGTCAGAAGCAGCGTTGGACGAGGAACGTGACCTTCCACGGAGTGGAACATGATGCGGGGTGTCATGGCGGTACGAGGATTCGTATGCTCGGGGGTCACGAGGGTCGTAATTATCATGAGAGGTGTTGCGGTAGCTGTCGTAGTCCATGGCGCCGAACGCTACCAGCCAATGGAACAGGCTAGTGCGGTGTAGCAGGCCTCTAGCGGTCTGTCAAACGGGTATCGTTGCGGAGCGACGGTTGAGCGCTGATGCAAGTTGGAAACTCCCATGCAGATAAATCGAATTCAGTCTTGTGCGAGACTGGCAGTGATGTGGAAGTCGTGGAATATGCTGGATGCTGTCGCAGAGACGGCTGGCTCAGCCTTCCGGCGCCTGATGTGACGACTGACTTCCAGAAGGCGGCAGGCTATTTGTGGGCGACAACGACGACAACGCAATGCAGCAAGCTGGCAGCAGGACAACACAAGGGTCCTGATGTTTGGCTGGGCACGAGCAACAGTTCGCATGTGCGTTGTTCCAGTGATGCAGCTCGATGAACGATCACTGCTGCTGCTTCTGCAGGAGCGTTGTTGCGTCATCTCTGGCAAGAGCATGTCTGCAGACCTGTTTCTACCGTAATCTACCTGCACGATCGCTTACTCACCGGGATCGGCGTAGTCAGCAGTGGACGACGACATCAAAACTTTACACTTTCAAGCAATGGCAGTAGCCGAGGACTGTTTTGAAGTCTGTCGTGGAGTTTGTTGCAAAGCCTTTTGTTCGTACACGCAGTCTGCGGTGCTATGTTTACACCGAATACGCGCGGTCAGTGTGTGAGCAGTGGGTGCTGACGGCGCCGTCCCACTTTGTTTACCCGTCTTTGTTTCGACACGAAGCTCGTTACCGGCAGATGCTTGTCTGCAGCACTGCGGCCTGGGATCTGAGGTTTCAGCACGGTAAAACCACGACCACGAATGACAGGTCGATAGGATCTTGTCGCTGTCACAGCCGCACAAAGGCAGCCGTACGATGCCCACGGCGGCTGCTGGAGGGACAAAGCAGCGTGCCATAGTGAGACATGAAGCCGGGCGAGCAGGCGTGGTGGGCCTGAGCGATGCGCAGCAGAGACGTATGGAGTGCTTTGTTGGAGACAGCCTGACAGCTGCTCCCTGCTCCTCCACGCAACAGAGGCGCGCATCGCAATTATACGCGGCACGTCGTCGAGCTGCGAGCAACGCCGAGGCAGGATGTTGCATGGGTGCGTGCACAATGCTTCCTCGGCTAGGATAGCTTCGGAGCATAACAGCGAGTGCGCTTGTCCGGGTCCGACTTTGCGCGTTTCATGTTGTTTCATAGCGTCGGTAGCGCACTCGCCCACGGCGCGCGACTGGGCGTCTCTCGTCTCCTCGGCGCAACACTCGACTGTCTCGCCAGTGCGGCCGCTGTCTTGTTGCTGACTCTCAGATGCTGCAATAATAAAGGCCGACGAAACTCCACGCCGCCCCCCCGTGCTCACGACGATCCGTTGCTCAAAGGCCCGTTGACGTCCAACACGCGCCCTGCAGCTGCCTGCGAGCACCCTAAGAGCCTGCAGCGGTCATAAAGCCAGCACCCACGCCACCCTTCACCGCGGCCTGCATCACCGTCTACGGCCATCCCTGCGCCACTGCTGCTGTCACCGCCCCGCCTCTCTGCGGTCTACTCCGTCATCAGACCCTGACGCCCTCGACTCTCGACCCTCGACCCTCGACTCAGCACTGCGTGACTGCCCGTACATGATGTGCATATGAAAACAATAAACATCGACGACCGACCTTCGATCGCCTATTTTTCCTTCCGTTCAACCGCTCGGCTGCTCCCGGGCCCTCGACATGGCTATGCTTGCTGCAAAGTCCCCTTACCCTACACCGTCGCTCGGCGGAGGCCCCTCTCAGTCGACCTCCCAGTACAACGCCGCGATGAACAACTACCGCAGCCACACGTCAGCTGCGCGCGCCGACCAGACCATGTTTGCCTCGCCCACCAATTCCGACTTCTCCGAAATCTACGACGCTCCTGATGCCGTCCGGTACGCCGTGCTCTGCCTCGACAGGCTGCCACCCACAGCGCTGACACGCACAGGAACTGGGATGAAGACAGGGTCGTTGACTGGCTGAAAAGCATCAGCTGCGCCCAGTACATCGAGCTGTTCCGAAGTACGTGAGCTTTCGCTAATGGCACGCTGCAGCTGCTGACGTGCACAGTGAACAACATCAACGGCGAGAACCTGATGGAGATGGACCAGACACATCTGCGAGACATGGGCATCAAGAAGGTCGGCGACCGCGTGCGCATCGGTTCACAAGCAAAGCAGCTGCGAAACAAGGAGCTGAAGAAGGGCTCACGGCGGATATCGAACAGGCAGTCACTCGCCACCCTCGACCAGTCCGCATACACGCCACCCTCTGGCTCGCCACGGCCCTTGCACTCGGCAACACGCGCTGCTCAGGCCAGCTCGCGAAGCGAGAAGCGCATGTCGCGCCAAATCACAACCGCCGAGATGAGCTATGCCTATGGCACCAAGTCGCCATCACGGCCCAGCTCGCCTCTTGTCGATCAAGAGAACCGCAGCCTCCGCTCCCAGCGGCAAGGAGGTCTCAACAGCCCCAAGGACCCTGCCAAGACGTACGGCGCCCACCCTCTCAGCGCCCGCTATGCGCCAAACCAGCGGACCACTCCCACAGAGACCCCACAGACGGCGCGGTTCGCGAACCACGTACGGGCCAGCCCCAGTGTGGACAGTGCAACCAACAGCATTATCCTCCCTCAGGACAAGGCCTTCATCCGAGTCATCTACGACGGGGGCCGAACATCAGTGCTCAACATTGAAGGGTGCAAGACTGCCGAGGAGGTCATGCTGAAGACCCTGAGGAAGGGCACACTCAACGAAGCGCACGTCAAGAACTACTGCTTCTACATTCTCAACAGTGCCGAAGCGGACCCGTCGCTTGCGGAGCGCCTGAGTGACATTGAGGTTTTCCGGCTCGTGAAAGACTCGAATCGCCACGAGCGCGGACGGCTGATACTACGCAAGGTGCACGCCGGCGAGCCCAGCGAGGAACAGCTTGCCGCTGCTGCCAGCATATACGCACAGCAGACCTTTCAGCAAACGCAAACCTCGAACATCTACGTACCGGCCACCAACAGAAGTCAGCTCAAGATCGAGAAGCTTACGGGCGAGTCTCTTGCAGCTGTCAGCTACCCCCTTTCACCTGCCTCGGCACGAGAGCGTGAGAGGCACATTAATTCGACCGCACAGAACCTGGAGGGGCCTGAGAGCTCCATGCGATCTCCAGTCTACCAGGCCCGCGCACGCAAGCTCAAGCAATTTTACGGTGCCCGGCCACCCAGTGAGCTGATCACCTCCGACCTGACGTCCTACTTCCCAGACGTGCAGAAAGATGAGATCGACAAGACCGTTCGCATGTCTGTCCGCCGCTCGCGTCGCCTGAGTAAAGCTGCGTCCCGCCTCTCGATGGCGTCAAACTTCAGTGTAGCTTCTAGCCTCAAGGATGCACCACCCCTTCCATCCATTGCCGACAGCTGGCTGCAGGGTGGCAACCAAGCTCGTCCTTTGCGGCCACTATCGGTCATGAGGCTCGGCTTGCCGTCGCAACACGGCTATCGCGATTCGATGGCATCGTCAGTGCTGGAACCACTCGACGAGGAGTCGCCGCTGGAGCCCAATCGCAAGTCGTACGTATCATTCGGCGACGGCAGCGGATCAGACACTCTAGCTGTGACAGATCCGGATGGCAACACCAGCATGCAATCATACTTTGACGATGGTGGCAGCAGTCTTGCTGGCAGTAGTACCGACAATACAGAGAACGGTGACTCACTCAACAAGCGCCTTTCTGAAGCCATTGCTGAAGATGGCGAAGAGTACGACGACGAATTGACGGAGTACCTTGAGCAAGATTCATGGGAGAACGTCAAGTACATGAAGGGAGCACTCATTGGACAGGGTTCCTTTGGTAGCGTGTACCTCGCGCTGCACGCCGTGACTGGCGAGCTCATGGCTGTCAAGCAAGTCGAGCTACCTTCGGCAGCGGGTACAGCGCAGATGGATCAGAGAAAGACCAACATGGTCGAGGCATTGAAGCACGAGATTGGTCTTCTTCGTGAGCTCAAGCACAAGAATATTGTGCAGTATCTCGGCTCCAATTCGGACGAGAGCCACCTCAACATTTTCCTGGAGTACGTTCCAGGTGGATCGGTTGCAACCATGCTGATCAACTACGGACCCTTGGGCGAGTCGCTTATCCAGAACTTTGTCCGCCAAATCCTCACCGGTCTGTCATACCTCCACTCAAGAGACATCATCCACCGCGACATCAAGGGCGCAAACATTTTGGTCGACAACAAGGGCTCTGTCAAAATCTCTGATTTCGGTATCTCAAAACGTATCGAACAGTCAACGCTGGGTGGTAGCAAGAAGGGTGCTCAACGCGTGTCGCTGCAAGGTTCCGTCTTCTGGATGGCACCGGAAGTCGTTCGTCAGACAGCTTACACTCGCAAGGCCGACATCTGGTCGCTGGGTTGTCTCATCGTCGAGATGTTCTCAGGCAGCCATCCTCACCCAAGCTTGACCCAGCTCCAAGCTATCTTCAAGATTGGTGGCAGCGGCGACGCAAGTCCCACCATCCCCGACAACGCCGGCGACGATGCTCGTGCCTTCCTATCTCAGACCTTCCTCATCGACCACGAGAAGCGGCCCAGCGCTGATGAGCTGCTTGCAAGTCCCTTTATCACGAATCAGGGTGCGTAAGCAAGCACATCCGAGGCCTCGCCCCTGTTCACGCTGGAGTCCGCGTCAGAGCCATCATTGCCAGGCGTCATTGCGCTGCTTTCTTCTTCCCCCTTTAATGCCCAACGCGCACATGCGAATGACTGTACTATATGATACCGCACCGAGGTGCATGGAGCTGGTGCTTTGACAGCAGCTCACCCGGGTGAACCTACTGGTATTGGATTACGGATCAGGTGTACCATAGCTATCTATATCCATCGAACAAACACATCTTTATCTACATTCACGTCCCAAAGACAATGACGAGTTGTGGCTTGCGAGTCAGCGCCGGGCATGCGGAATACGGACGTCTTGGTGTTCCGCCATGCGCCCCTGTCCAGCTCCAGAGTTACCACCACGCACTAATTGTTTGGCTAGTCCACCAGCCCCACGATCATTGACGCGTTGCGGGGTAGCTCCGACAGCTCCACAGACCGAGGCTTACGACAACGGCTAATCATGGCCCAGGGATGGACTGCCCAAATGCCACATGTGGAGTAGCCGATACACTGACGCCCCCGAGCATCGTCCGTTGCTAGCAGGACCCGTTTGGAGACTGGTTGTGGGGTAGCTGCTAGCTCGTGGGTCAGATGGGGGATGAGGGGGCGTATATGTAGGATGAGCGCTCCAGCTTCTCGACCTTCTTATGCCCTGCCTCTGCACTGTTGGTTGCAGCTCTTGACTACCATTGACTTTGCAATTCACAGTACATTATCTTAGAGAGAAAGCAGCGAGACAAGAACAATGGGCGATATCCAGATCCCCAAGAAACACAAGGCCGCTGTCTACGACAAGCCAGGCTCGATCTCGACCAAGATCGAGGAACTCGACGTCCCCGAGCCAGGCCCCGGAGAGGTCCTGATCAACCTGTACGTCTTCATGTTCACAGCACTCCTCGGTCTCTCGTCGTCCCCTTCAACCCTCCCCCGCTTTCCTCACAGGAACATGAGCTAACGCCATGTCTAGAACGCACTCCGGCGTCTGCCACTCGGACATGGGCGTCATGCTCAACGCGTGGAAGCTCCTGCCCTTCCCCACCCAAGCAGGCCAGGTCGGCGGACACGAGGGTGTGGGCAAGATCGTCAAGATGGGCCCCGGGACGCAGAGCTCCGCGGTCAAGATCGGTGATCGCGTGGGGATCAAGTGGATGGCGGGCATCTGCGAGGCGTGCGAGGCGTGCCTCGCAGGCATGGACGCCAACTGCTTCAGCGGCGTGCGTCCACCCCTCGGAACCACGTGAGCGTAAATGCTAACACGGACAGAAAATCTCAGGATACTACACCCCCGGTACCTTCCAGCAGTACGTCCTCGGGCCCGCGAACTACGTAACGCCCATCCCTGACGGTCTCGATTCTGCTGCCGCCGCGCCGCTGCTGTGCGCCGGAGTAACGGTATACGCCGCGCTGCGCAAGGCCAACGCCGAGTCTGGCGCCTTTGTCGTCATCATGGGCGCAGGCGGCGGCCTAGGCCATCTCGCCGTGCAATACTCGGCGCGCGCCATCGGGCACCGCGTAATCGGCATCGACCACTCGAGCAAGAAGGACCTCGTGCTGGACTCGGGCGCAGAGCACTTTATTCCCGTCGACGGCACGGAGTCGCTGGCATCCGCGGTGCAGGCGCTGACGGGTGGCCACGGGGCGCACGCCGTCGTCGTGTGCACGGCACATCAGGGCGCGTACGATGAGAGTGTTAATCTTCTGCGCTTCGGCGGCCGCGTGGTCTGCGTGGGTATCCCCGAGGGCGATATACAGCCCATTGCCAGCGCGTCGGCGGGGATCATGGTCGGCAAGGCGCTGCAGATTGTTGGCTCGGCGGTGGGGACGCGGAAGGAGGCTATTGAGGCGGTGGAGTTTGCGGCCAGGGGGATTGTGAAGACGCATTTCCGCGTTGAGAAGCTGGATAAGTTGACGAGTGTGTTTGAGGAGATGGATAAGCAGCAGCTTAAGGGTAGGGTTGTTATTGATCTAAGGGATTGACGGGTGTGTGTATATAGCCTGATATAGAGCAAGCGTTCACGGCGTGCAATGTTGAATGTGCTACGTTATTGGAATACAAGGAAAGGGGATGATATGCTCGTACATCGTGAGATCTTGACTCGATCACCTGGTTCTAGCACCGGTGCATAACCCTAGCAGCAGTGTTGCGCGCAAACTACCCCCATATACAATCTCGATTTACGTTGAGATTGTTGATGAAGTTGAAAGTATTGCCATTTTCCTTGGTGGCCAAGGCTTTCTTTGAAGCTTTCCTAACGATCGTCGCGGGTTGGCGGACCGGTGTTGTCTGCTGGTCTTCGGACGTAGGTTTCGAGGACGCAGTGGGTGTTGTTAGCTTGCTTTCTTCTCGTCCCCCCGGCGACTTTAGCAGTTCGTGGCTGTCGAATTTCTTCCGGTCTGCACGCGAGGCTGCAAGGAGAACGCCGTCCCAGTGCGCCCATCTAGCCCTATGGTCGTCTTGTTCAAAGCCGTGACGAGGCACCCTTCCAAAATCCATCAGCCAGGCCCACAGGGGCGTCAGCTCGCCGCTGCTCGCATACGGCTTTTGCTCGTTGATCCACTCGGTCCATTTCTGCGCCACTTTCCTCGCCTGCGCTTCGTCGACGCAGAACCACTCCCTGTGCGTTTCGGAACACAATGAACACTTCCAGTCTTCTTGCAGATGAGCCATGTCGATCTTGGCTAGCCTCTCTGCGCGCTTCATCTTCTCCACGCAGTTTGAGATGTATACCCAGCTTATCATCAGACCGCATTTTGATTTGTGCTGCTTTGCGCGTTTCCAGCTGTTCATCGAGCAGCCTAGCTTCAAGAGACTTGGGTCTTCAGGATTGCGGATGATGTAGAGATAACCTGGTTTCTCTTCTGATGTAAGGTTCTCCTTTGCGGCTTGGATGAGTCTGTGGTGTAAGACCGAGGCGTTGTGGCTTTCCACGACGCTGGGCACTCCTGGTACATTTTCTCTCTTGTCATCGTCGTTGTTGCTGGCCTTTGGACTGCCGTGCAAGACTGAGGCGTTGTGGCTTTCCACGACGCTGGGCACTCCTGGTACGTCTTCTCTCCTGTCATCGTCGTTGTTGCTGGCATTTGGACTGCCGCCCCCCTGGTCGCAACGGGAGGGTTCGGATTTTGTGCGCCACGACAGTATTGAGAAGTCCCCGTCTCCAGAGGCTTCACTCCCAAGTTGGTCGCTCTGCAGAACCTGGCATGGCAGGCATACACGACGGTGCTTCTTACTCCACTTGCCCTCGGGTGATGCATACACCTTTCCGCACGGAAGCCTGCTTCCTTGCCGAGGGTCTCTCACTCGATCCTGGAACGCTTCTTGCATAGCATGAGGATGGGGTCCAGGATCAGACACGGGGTCTCTGTGAGGTTGAGGTCGGCCATGGTTGGGTGTCGTTGGCTGCTGAGGGCGTGCACGCCTTGCTGAACTAGGTCGTGGATTTGGGACGTCGTCTCGTAACTTGGATACCTGACGAGCGCTTAGAAATTCTAGCTCATCATCATCATCATCGTCATCTTCCCTCACACCTTCCCTGCGATGTCCACGTTCCGGAGTTCCCGTTCCGGATGGCTGTCTTGCTATGCTCGTGGCTTGAGCGGCGTTGGAGGAACGTGCCTCGTCGTTTGCGCTTGTGCTCCGTCTACGAGTGCTGCTTTTTTCTCTCACAGGCACAGCAAGGGAGTTTCGGCTAGGCATGAAGAAGAACAGAGATGTTTTGTGATCTTTGAGTGACAATGGTAACGTGTAGTGAAAGTCCCGACGCTTCTTTTCTACTTGCTCTCTTATCCAATACGGGGGAATCCTTCGTGGGTGGGTGTTGTTGCTGCGCCGCAAACGAACACTTCGGCTCGCAGCATAGACGGACATGGACCTAAAAGTCGACCTCATCCGTATGATGCGCATCAGCCACAGCTTGAGGTGGAAGGAGCCAAGCGTCTGAATTGATCCAAATGTGCCTGAAATTCAAATACCAATACGTTGAGCTGTGGGAGTCAGCCAATCTGCTATCTTCCTTCTGGCCGCGCGCCCGGCCCCCACCTCTATGAATCCTACCACAGCCTCCGGGTGTTCAATGAGGGGCCGCTCTTTCCGTGCCCTGAATCAGTTCAATCACCGAGTAGATAGCAACAACTGTGGGCTCGTCCGTTTCGTTGCCCAGTCAGTCCATGGTCCGGATCGAAAGCGATGAGAGCAAGTTTGTTCGAGCGACCGCACGGACTGGCCAACAACAATGTGAGACTTTAAACGTATACGATGGGTCATCTCAAGTCATTGCATGTGTGATATGTACGGCGCTCGAGCTCACCAAGCGCTCCCTAGACTTTGTACAGCGTATCCAGAAACCCCTTGGCCAGATCAACCACGACGCTCTTGTTGGGCAGACTGCCTGCTACCCCGTACAAGGCCGCGGCGTCACCTTTGGTTGCGCCCTTTGCCCCCTTGCCCTCTGCGATGCGCTTGCGCTCTGCCTCCTTGACGTCCTCGACGACGTCGACGAGGTCCTGGACCAGCTTGTCGACGACGGCGACAATGGGCAGGGTAACGGCTACGTGGATCGCAGGCGGGTTCTGCAGCGCGTTCAGGTGCCAGCCCTTGTGCGACATGGCGTCGGCGACGTCATAGATGTCCAGCGTGGTGCTCAGGAAGGCGACGACGGACACGAGCGGACGGCCGATGATGCGCAGGTCGGCGTTGAGCTCGGGCCGCTCGCGGATCGCCGTCTCGATCTTCTTCATCCCGCCCACGATCTTGTGGCACGCGTCGATGTAGCCGCTCTCGCCCTGGCTGACCAGACTCGCCCAGCACCCGGCGATCAGCGCGCCGGGCCGCGACCCCGCGATGCTGGGCGACGCGTACACGCCGCCGGACCAGTCGGGGGAGATGAAGTACTGGTGCTTGCGGTACGTGTCAGAGCGGTACAGCACCGTGCTGTTGCCCTTGGGCGCGAAGCCATACTTGTGGGTGTCGCAGGAGATGCTGGTCACGCCCTTGAGGCGGAAGTCAAAGGGCTCAAAGTCGAAGCCGGCCTTGGGGAGCAGCGGGATGATGAAGGAGCCCAGACAGCAGTCGACGTGCAGGGGCAGGCGCTTCTTGTGGGCGAGCTTGCTGAGGCCGGCGATGTCGTCGATGATGCCGTGGGGGAAGTTGGGCGCGGAGCCGACGAGCAGGACCGTGTTGGGGTTGATGAGGCGCGAGACAGAGGGCAAGTGCACCTTGTAGCTCGGCGCGGTGCATTTGACGAGGTGAATCTTGATCTTGAAGTACTCGCCGGCCTTGCGGAAGGCCGTGTGGGCCGTCTCCGGGAGGATCATCTCGGGGGACGTCACGCCACGCTCGGCGTACGCTTTGTTGCGGGCGGACAGGCAGGCCATGAGGATGGACTCGGTGCCGCCGCTGGTGGTGACACCGACGGCGCCTGCGGGGGCACTGAAGAGCGACAGGACCATGGCGACGATCTCGGCTTCCATCTTGCGGACACCCGGGAAGACGTCGGGGTGGATGGGGTTGGCGACGGTGAACTTGCCAAAGGCCTCCGTCTGGAGTCTGATCAGCTCGTCACCGCCGTGGTAGACGGCGCCGCTGACGCGCCCGTCTTCCCAGCGCGTGTGCTCCATGTCCGCGAGCTCGCCGAGCTTCTTGCGCACTTCGTCCGCGCTCCATCCTTGGCTTGGCAGCGTCGTGATGCGCTCCACGCCGGGCCCGCTGGGGACGAGTTTGCGCTCGAGCTTGAGCAGCGACTCGGAGATTTGCGTCTGCACCTTGGTGCGCACGCCGGGCAAGCCGAGGAACACGCCGTACAGGTAGCGTCTGGCGGCGATGTAGAGGTCAGAGAGCGAGCCGAAGATGCCGCGGCCCTTGAGCTGGTAGAAGAGGATCCGCGTCCAGCGGAGGAGGAAGAGGACGAAGACTACGTTGCGCAGCCTTGAAGCCGTCACCGTTAGCATCACGCCTATCGTGCATGGCGATAACATACACTTCGAGGTTCAGCACCGCAAGCTGGCCCTTGGGCGTCGCCCGGTGCGCATTGAATGTGTCGCGAAGACTGACAGGCAGACGCGAGGAGCCGGGCATCTTGATGCTGGAGTGCCAAAAACCGCTCCGTTTGAGATGCTCACTGCCCAAGTGCGGTGTGGTTGGCAGCTGTCATGCCAGGCGAACCGTTGTGGTTGTACGTTGTCCTTCACATGTCAGACGTCACTCGGAATCCGTCGGCTTCCGAACCCCACTTGCAACCGCCTTCTATCTATTGCTTCTAGAAGCTTAATTAACATCACTCTCCTTTCGGCCAGCCTTGCAAACACAAGCATGATGTGGAGTACGGACGTGCTCGCCACACCTGAAGTGGCAGCTGCCAAATCGCAGAAGTCTCCTCCTATTACGGGTACTACGAAAGCAACTCAGACCGGACCGAAACAAGAGTATTCTTCGCGGCGCATGATTTTGCCAACAGATGGGGACGTTCGCTGTCCGTATCGTGCAGAGCCGTGTGCAACAGACTACATTGCCCTTATCTTTGCGTCGCAGATGATTGCAGAACCCCAAATCTCACCTTCGTCACTGATTAACGTTACCGAAGATTCAAACAGACATATCGTTGAGGAACATACTGTAGCATCCACCAATGAATTTGCAGTTACTGCGCCCACGGGGCTAATGAGCAACATCTCGACGAGACTGTCCTTTTGCAGCAGCCAATAATTGGGTTGATCACGTCAAGACGGTTCATCTCCCGAAAACTCCAAGATCGCAGCCTGAGCACCTTGGTCGTCACGACGTCTCTGAAGTGCTTTCTCAAGAAATAAAGAAAAGGGTATTTTTCCTCAAAGAAAGAGGGTACATACCTACCGGTAGGGCAAAAACCCAATTTCTAGGCTAGATACCCCGATTTTAGGTCAATAATCTAGATAGAGTACTGTCATGACTGTCGTGACTGTCGTCCCTCGCAGACTTCGGATTGCTTCAGTAGATTTTGAGACAGGCCCGAGTCTCACGTAAGGCTGAGGAGATTCATGTTAGAGAGCCTAGCGCATATTCATACCGGTCTGTTCGCGTAACAGAAGGCGCGAAGGTGTTGGGGCAGCTGAAAGGGGCGTGCACACGGCAAGAGTGACGTCAAGCCCGTGTCCGCCTGCTGAAATCATGCTGTCAAGAGAGATGGGATTAATACAATGTATTGGGTAAGGCAGAAAGGCATTTGGGAGCCGCGTGGTGTGAATGGTCCGGCCTGAACCCCGAGTGTAGTAAAGGGCCTCTGGCATCATATCGATGAATCATTTAGCGGCATGATGGTGTGGGGCTACCTAATCGCGTTCGCCGGTCCAGGTACCCGCCCCCAGCCCACAGCCTTGTTCCAACACTTTCCATGCTCGCAGCACACGACTCTGAACGATCGCGGTTCTTGTTGACTGACCCCAAACAGACTATGCATATTCAAGCCATCCACAGCATCGCTTCTGTTTCATCGCTCTCTGTTGGCTGGTGAAATGGACACGATTTGCGCTCAAGAGTCGGACGAGGCTGGACTATCGCAGTGCATCAACTGCTGTAACCCAGACTATCTGGAAGACTCTCTCATAGCGCCCTTATCCGCTTAACGCCAACCTGATACTCGTCACAATCCTTCAAGTGTCGAGGCAAGTTTGAGGGGCCCTCGAGTGCTGGCATGTCTTCATGAAACATCAGCAACGGTGCATATGAGCGGCTTCAACGACTGTTTCACTTCGCCCGCCAACAGACGTATCACTGGGTCACGCACGACGCATACTCGAATAGCCACAAACAAGCGCCATCCTGTAAGATCTCAACAGGCGCAACGCCACCTGCGAAGTGGTCACATGGGTTTGTGCATCAGCTAGCCCGGCTCGACACCATCAGCGCATCGCTTGATACTCGTTTAAACCCCGCAAAAATAGAGCCCCGCCTAGCCAATACACATGGTGGCTTGTGGTATGGCGCGATGCCCCGAACCTGATTGAGAGGCAGTTCAGATTTGTAGGATTGGTCATTACATTCCATAAAAAGGGCTAGAATGCTCAGCACTCGATTTGTCGAGTTCGTTGCACCACCTTTCTTTGTATAGGACTCTCGAATACCCTCTAAAAATACCGGCAGCCTTATTGTAACATAGGTTCTGTGCAACGCTCCGATATCTTCTAGATCCTCACCGCTTTCATGGTTCAACTTCAAGCCAAGTGCGATCAATTATCCTGGTAGCTCTACGACACGAGTAGATATAGTCTCTGGGGCTCAAGGCATATCTACAGAATCAAACAACCCTACGGTTGGCCCAGCCGACCCAAACCAGCGATCCGCCAAGACGCAACTCAATCGTACCGATAGCTCTTCTTCCATGTGCGGACATGGTTCTCATGACGCATGTCTCTTCTGCAAGGCAAAGTCACACAATCATTGACCCGACCCATCCTAGTCAGGGGAATGACGGAACTCAAAACTGCAGCCACTCCAGCAGCTCAACATTGCCAGCGAATCCAGCCTCAGAGCAACAAGAACATACACATGAGCCAAGCACGCCAGCCATCGACCTAGGTTACATTCGAGAGGAGATCAGCAAAATTCTGGATTCAAACCCTATAGGGCTCGATCCCGAAGGTGAATATGCGCCCGACCGTGAGCTTGAAAGGCTTCTCAGCGTTATAAATGTCCGAGCAGTTCTGGGTGGGGACGCAGGTAAACCGCTAGAAGATTACGCTTTGCGAGAACGAGGAACATTCGCCACACTACTGCTGATGCATTATGGCCGAGCAAACCTTAAGAAGGCAATGCAAGCTTTCCAATCCAGTGCCTTCACGGATGCAATATTGCAATCGAAAGATCTGGCTCTTTGCGATCCTGACCCCTGCGGACGAGACTGCAGACACCACTTTCCAAAACCGCCGTGGAACAGCGCCAGTCTGAGAGACCTGAAGAAGACGCGCTGGCATTTCCTGGTCCCCAAATTCGACCACAAGATATTTGAGTACGACGTACAACCCGAACAATATCTGCCGTTTAAGAGAAGCCGAAAGAAGCCGCAACAGCGGGCCGAAGGCTTCTTCAGTACGGTCAGCTGTGTCGAAATGTTATCCGACAAACAGGACGCGATACGATTCACGAAGAGGCCGTTCATCGATGTTGCCCTCAAGGAGTTGCAACGAGTGATTTTACCTTCAGGACGACCATATGACATCAGGCAAGAATGGTTACGTGAGGTCAAGGCTCACAAGGAGCTCTCCGACGTACACGCTCATCTTGTCCAAGGTATCGCAGCCTACCGCACGGACGCGAATGATTCCGAGAACGAAAAATACTGTATCGTCTTAGAGTGGGCCGACGGTGGGAACTTGAGAAGCTTCTGGAATAGCAATACCGAATGTCAACTCAATGACGACCCAAGCAACAATCGGTATCGCATCAAAGCCATGCTTGGTCAATTCCTAGGGCTCGCCGAGTGTCTGGAACTTATGCACACGAGAACGACACAGCGCGAGAGCTTCGACGAACCAGATTTGGATACAGGCTTACAGCATGTTGATCAGCAGAATCCATCCCGGTCCCAGGTCTCGTTTCAACCGAAACCGAAAATCGCTGTTCAGGGCACCGATGAGTTTTCGGTGACTGAGAAGGACCCACGGTTGGAGTACTGGCGCCATGGCGACATCAAGCCAGAAAACATCCTAAGATTCATCAAAGGAGACGACAAAAACTGGCTTGGAACTTTAAAACTGGCAGACTTGGGAAGAGCACAGCAACATGCGGAGAGGACTGCCATGAGACAGAGCGCAGAGAGAGAGCAGTTCAGAACAGTTCTATATGAACCACCAGATCTCTATGATGATAAACACAAGAATGGTCAAGGTCAGATCTCTCGACTGTTCGATGTTTGGTCCATGGGATGCGTTATCTTCGAATGCGTCGTCTGGATGCTGTATGGTGCAAAAACCATCGCGAGTTTCCAAGACAACCCAACGATCAAGAAGTATGAGCTTGTTGGAACTCCGTACTGGATCATAGACGGAGCCAATGGATACAAATTGACGGATCGCCTGACCGCTTGGATGCAACACATATCTGAAGACAGCACAGGTTATAGCAACGCCCTTGGGGACCTTGTGAGACTGGTCAGGGATAAGCTTCTTGTGATCAAGTTGCCTCAGGATTCAGAACTGCCAGCCCCGGGTACTCGCATAAGCGCATCAAACATGAGGAAGGAGATTGAACTCATTGTACGAAAGGCAGCTGAAAATGATGACTATCTTTTCAGTAGGGCCAACAAATTCGTGGCGCAACCTCCTCCTGCCGACCGATCCAACACCAGCCTGCTATTACCCCGCAGCCATGGCAGCCCTGAAAAACAAAGAGACTCCTTGATGGTTCCAGGCGCAAGTACCAGCCGCCCAACTGTTGGTGGAGCCGCTACAACTTTGGCGGAGTCGAGAGTATACACCGATACTGTTCGCGATACCTGGCTGCATCTCGATGACAATACTTTTGCAGGCTCCGTGAGTATTTCTGATCATCCCCATGACGATGATGCTCTATGCTCCAAGTGTCAACAGATCGATCTCGTGTCCGATCAGTTCAATTTCGACAGGAAGGACATAGAGGCCACTATCAACAAGTGCCGTCTTTGTGCTCTGGTCCCAACAGTGCTTGCTCGGACAGGAATAGGAGCACATCATTCAGTTAATCTCACAAGAGATTTTGACCATTTCACCGTTCTTCAATCGGATGCCAAGGTGACTAAGGTCCTGCGTGTCTGCCGTACTGACGAGAGCAAGTTTCCAATGTGCTAGAAATGAGTATCCGCTGACACACAACCTAGGCTCGGACTCCAGCTTGCAAGAGTTACCTCGGGGTGCGCCCAACCTGTTCGGTCCGAGTGATCTCGGTGCTTTTGTGAGACTTCCGCACGCCTGGCTCAAGGATTGTGATGGCCATTCTACATGTCATCCGAAGCGTGACCAGAGTATACTGCCTGTCCGATTGGTCTGCGTCAAGGACGTAGACAGGCCTAAGATCGTCGACTCAGCGGCTATCACAGGCGATACGACGAATGAACGGTACATTGCGTTCTCTCATAAGTGGGGCGACAAACACTTCCCGACGACGACAAGTCACAACCTGGCCGCCCGCCGGGAGCTAATACCAAAAGACGAGCTACCACAGAGCTTTATTGACGCGATCAAGGTCACAAAAGCTCTTGGATGCGACTACTTGTGGATAGATTCTCTGTGTATCAATCAGGGAAGTGATGGCGATTTTGATGCGCAAGCCAGTTCCATGCAGAATGTATACAGTAACGCCTACTGTGTGATCGCTGCGTCAAAAGCGGAAGGCGCAACAGAGGGATTCCTGTTCCGGAAAAATGGACTCGCCTCGGCAGGCTCTGTGAGGAAAAGTGGCGTATACGTCTCCGCTATCACCAATGACTTCACGAGGGACGTACTTGAGAGCCCATTGAACCGAAGAGGCTGGGCGTTCCAGGAGCGTGCGCTAGCCCGCCGTACCATATTCTTCACGGCCACCCAGATGTATTGGGAGTGCGGCCATGGTATACGATGTGAGACATTAGCGAAATTGGGACAGTAAGCGACGTACAAATCAGAAATTTTTGCACCGACTGACGATACCACAGTGACGAGATCGCCTTCTTGGGCGATGCAAACTTCCCCAGCAAAGCCATTGATCGCGACGGCAGTCGAGGTACACAAATACACATTTGGACTTCAATTTTCAAGGACTATGCCTTGCTCGATATCTCACGTCCACCTGATCGATCAGTCGCTATCGAAGGCTTGATGGCTCGCCTCGCGGGCGCTTTCAAGACAGCCAGCCTTTACGGCCTGTTCAGGAGGTTCTGGGGACGTTGCCTGCTGTGGCGGCGTCCGCAGAATGGCCTCCCAATGAGGCGAGTACTTCAAGAGGGATATGACATCAAGTTGGCTCCAACTTGGTCGTGGATGGCTGTCCTCGGCGGAATCGACTTTCTCAGCCCAGAAGGCGGGCAGGTGCTTTGGAATTCCGGCATTGATCTGCCACCAGCCTTGAACAAGGATTCCCCACAACGCCAGCAGAAGACCCTACCTCAGCGACCCACAGACAGTATCGCAGAAGAAGATGCAATCATTGCACCGGCATACCGCTTCACAGCTGCGTCTCAGTACGAAAGCGAACAGGGTATTTACTACGATGACGATACGACACGTGCTGATGAAAAAGTCAGGGCTGTCATCATATGCACGTCGCAGGAGCAAGATGACAGCAAGAAGGAGCACCATGTACTGCTGGTGTTGGAGGCCATGCTCACCACAGTACCGCCGACTTACGAACGAATCGGAGTCGGTCTGTTGCCAGAGACTTGCATTGATCGTAGAAGTCGTATCGAGATTGCTATTGGGTAGTGCGCGCGAAGCGAAGACGCGGATAGCAACGATGGCCATGATATAGAGATTTGTTTATGAAAAGGCGTGATTTCGGTTCGGAGGGAAAGTGCGCAATGTGTTGTAGTTTTCGTCTCTGTTACTGCTAATACATACGGGAGGTTTATTTGTTTCGTAAATGTGGTCTTGATTTTATCTAATATCAGCACATCGTCACCAAGTTCAAGGCTTGAGAACGCCTTGATTGCCAATTACCATAGTTACACATCATAGACAAGAGAAAAATCTCGGAGTCACCACAATTGAACCAAGGCTACCACTGGACCATATTCGCATGATGGCAGCAACACACATTTACCGTTCCAGCCTCTATTTCAATAGTGGAGTGGCTGCTCTTAGCAGCAAGCCAGTCCGACTAGAAGGTGACACAACAAATGACAAACAATGTGAACCCTTGAGATAGACGTGATCCCAATTTGATGCCGCCGGGGGAAAATAAAAGGCAGCGAGTCTTCGTGCAAAGTAAACCCTGTCCAATACAGAGGGCCATCTGCATCACCAAAAGGCATCTCTATCTGTAACCACGTGGCTTAGATCACATGATATCTTATTGTAGCAGGTACTGCCGGTGGGCAAGTGCGCTTACCCGAGAGCTGAGAGCCTGTGTAGCAAAATATCACACAACACGACAACAGATAGCAATACAATTGTTGATCACAGTCTCCGATCGACACTGCTCACGCAGTTACACTATCACAGGAGCCACCATCACAAAGTACATTCCCAGTCAAGCGGTTGTTCTAACACACAAGCCCACCATTATGATGCTCTCGCGTCACCTGCTTGCTTCTCTGGAAGCAAGTCATCCATTCGCAGTAGTATGCGTGAATGAGACATGGTCAGCGAAACCTCGACTTGATCGATCGATACTCCCTGCCAGGTTAAGCTACGGACTAAATTTGCACTACAAGCTTCTTCTGCAGCCTCGAAATGTCTCAATCTAATTAATCAACCGAATCAATCGCGCCAGAGCAGCACTCTAATTGCTCCGATTCAGTCAAATCGCTGCGCTAAATAAGCCAGTTAAATCGCTGCGCGAAACAAGCCAGTGAAATCGCTGCGCGAAACAAGCCAATTAATCCGCCACTGCTTGATTGTTTGAATTGGTTCTTGGAGACTTTGGTTCCGTTAACCGCTGCGTCTGTGAATTCTCACACACAGCGCTGCCAAACATAAAATATGTCAAGACCCGGATCTGGCCTACCTAGGCAGGAAATCCTTAAAAAGGTATTCATGTTCACTTAGATATTGGGCCTGTGGCCGGAACGGTACTCACTATCGTCATCCCATCTCAGGTTGGAGGTGACCTGGAGCCATACCGTATGCCTAGCAGGGACTGAAATAAAACCAAACAAAAACCAATAGGAAGAACTATGCTTGTCTCAATAATATTAAAGCTCGCTATAGAATTGTTACACCACAGCTTTACCTGCATCTACTCCCTGCCCCATCTCTAGCTTCCTATTCCCACCCCTCAACATCACCACCCGCAGTCGACATACCCGTAAATTACAGTACACCATCCACTCCGCAACGCCGCGCGTACGCGCACGTCGCAAGTCCAAGCCAAAGTAGAAAGGTACCTTAGACACATGCAGCGCCATCCAAGCCTCGCAGCCCAAAAATCGAAAAAGCAAAATAAAAAAGCAAAAAAGAGAGATAAACCCCAACACAGCGATAAGATGCAGAGATATCCGCCACCCAATGGTCTCCAACCCTCACAAAAACACAGCACAGCCACGTTTATCCAAAACCCTCCCGCGGGTTCAACACCCACGACTCTGTTGTGCCAGACCGAAGGACGACCACGGACTATCCTGGTATGCCGCGGTATATCTGCCTGCGAGGAACTACAAACCACCCTTCACAATAGAAAGAAAGCAGGGAACGGGGAGCGTGTAGCGTCTCAGTCTTCCTTGTATTAGGTTGGAGCAGGGGGCTAGGAGGGAGGGGTATATGCAGTATCAATAAGTCCAACACACCCCCGCAGGCCCTCACGCTCACGCTCACGCACACGCACACGCACACGCTCATGCACACGCACATGCACACGCACACGCACACGCACACGCTCACGCTCACGCTCACGCTCACGCTCACGCTCACGCTCACGCTCACGCTCACGCCTCGCCATGCCCCCCATCCAAATGCAAAATCTTCCTCACACTACCAACACCCTTTTCCAAATGCGGATGTCTATGTATAAACCCTGCGCCCTCCCTCCCAGCTCCTCCACCCAACACAGCGCCCGCCCCCCTCCGCCGCCCTGCGAGCGGATCCAGCGCCCCAATCTTGGGCGGCCACTCGTTGGTGTCTTTCCAGCCCTGCACGAGCGCGCGCGTCATGTCGGCCAGGTTGATGGGGACGCTGGGCGTGCGTGACGAAGAAACGATTTTGGCGTAGATGTCTGGGTAGGATTTGGGTGTTATGCTTGCGCGGATTGCGTTGGTGGGGAGCAGGCGGGGTGCGACGGGGACGAGGTCGAAGGTATCTGGCTCTACGTCTTGGGCGGTGGTGTCTGCTTCTGCTTCTGCTTCTGCTTCTGCCGAGGGAGGCGCAGACGAGCATGGGGCGAGCTGCGCCGTGTCTTCTGCGCCGGTGCCGGAGTCGTGCTGTGGGATCGCAGGCGGTTTGGGACGGCCGTAGCGGCGCACGCTCGCTGCGCCTGTCCATGCGTCGCGCCGCTGGACCCAAATCCGCAGGCCTTCGTTCTCGGCCATCTCCTCCTCGAGCCGCATGCGCCGCCTTTTTCTCTTGCGCTCGCGCGTGCGGCCCACAGCGTCGCCGATGGCGTCTGGGCTGTCGAATTTGTATGCTGCGTCCGGTGAGAACTCGGCTTTGGCGACCGGTAAGGAGCCTGCTGGTAGGGACTCTGCTGGTAAGGAGTCTACTGGTAGGGAGTCTGCTGGTAAGGAGCCCGCTGGTAGAGAGTCCGCAGTGAATTCCCCCTCCGAGTCCGCACTCTCGCTCTCGCCATAGTACCTCTCCCTAAACGCAACGGCGCACCGGACCTCCTCATCGCCACTGTCGCGCGGCGGCGGCAGCAGCGGAAACGCCCAGTCGGTGCGCGTGCGCTCGTCGAGGAAGCGCTTTGCGGCGCGCGCGGCGGCCTGGTTGCTCTCCATGCCCCGCGGCGGGCGTGCCGTGCTGGTGCGGGGTGTGCGTTGGAGACGATGTGCTGGTGCAGTGGTTGTGGTTGGGAAAAGGGGGGGGGACGGGTAAGAGTGGATATCGAACCCAGCGCACCTGTCAGGAGGAGTGTTGGCGTCAGGGTAGAGGCTGGTGGGATTTAGGATGCAGAATGCATCTGTCGTGACGTCTTCCCGGGTTTGTGGGGCGACCCTTGTTCCCGCTACCGGTAGTCGATCGCTCGCTCGCCGGCTTGTCACGTCACGCTTGCTCTGGGCCGGCCATTCACTCACTCACGCCAGCTGTTTTGCTTCTTGCGGTAACAACTTGTGCTGCCATTGCAACGTACGTGCTGTCCGCTAAGCACTATTGCAACACCAAATACTCGCCTAGATGTACACGTGTACCTGCACATGAATTTTACTCACTGCTTCTTCACTCACTGCTTCTTCACTCACTGCTTCTTCACTCACTGCTTCTTCACTCACTACTTCTTCACTCACTGCTTCTTCGCCTTTGTCGCGGCTGCCTTGCCCTTGCCCTTTGCCTTTGGCTTCACTTCCTCCTCCTCTTCGTCATCGCTGTCCTCCTTCGCCCGCTTCTTGCCCTTGCCCTTGCCTGTTGCCGCAGCCTTCTTCTTGGGCGCAGCCTTCTTCTTCGGCTGCTTGACGTACTTGTCTTTCGACAGGTCAACATCCTCGTCCTCGTCCTTGACCTCCTCGACAACCTCGCCCTCATCCGACTCATCAATCGCTTCTTCAAGATCGGGCTTTTCCTTGGCTTGCCTCTTCGGCGCCACTACCGACGATGCCTTCATGAACGGCAGAGGGTGAGATTGTTGGTTGTATCTGCGTCTGTGTCAGCATGTTCCACGGCATGTGCGTATTCACTTACAGCCGTGTGAACGTGGCCTTGGCCTGTGTCTCGATTTTGACCTTTTCTTGGTCCATCGGGCCGACACCCAACTCCATGATGGCATCGAAGTCGTCTCTCGTGAGGAAGTAGCTGTCCATGAGCTCAATGATATCCGGTACTGCTTCTTTGCCCTCTTTCTGCAATTTGTTGATCGTTTCCGCCCACAGCACCGGAATGTACTGCTGTCGAACCTCGTGTCTGTCGCCAGACGATCGCAGGCGCATGTGAGCCTGGATCTCCTTGACCAGACGCGTGAGCTTGCCCTGGTTACTGTTCTTGCCCAGCCATGACGTGAAACGAGTCTGGTTGCCAGCGGTGCTGCCGGAAACAAAGCTTGCAGGCCTGACGAAACTGAACACTGCGTGTGTTGGCATAAGACTCCACTGTTGTTGAGAGCCGTGGATCATGCGGTCGACCAGGTCTCCGTCACTGATGCTATCAGCCGCTTCGGACGCGAGTTCCAGCTTCTTGAGATTCGACTCCTTGCCAGCGTATCCCGCGGCTCTGATCGGATTCGTGCCAAGATAATTCTCCTGAAGCATGAGCGGGCTGAACTCGTGGTCGTTAAAGTAGAGCTCGATCTTTTCGTTCAGCGTCGCCTTGCTGCTTGATGCGAACATGCCGCCACCCAGGATCTTCTGAGTAATGTCCCATGGCTTCAGAATGACGTGCTTCTCCCAGCTCTTGCTCATCTGCTTGCCTTTATCGAAATCCATGGCCTCCTCATCTAGCTTGGCTGTGGAAAGCATGTTGACGACTTGGCGGATGTCAGCATGACTACCCTCGATCAAAGCGTTGATGACAGGCGTGGGCATCTTAAGCCCTTCCCGATAAGCAATCGTCATGATGCGAGACCGGATCTGGTCGACAGTAGGCCGTCTGAATGGTAGATCGTATGTGACGAAGTCGAAAGGCTTCATCTTGGGCAGCTTGCGGTCGTTGCAGATCAGAATCATGGGGACCTCCGTCTTCTTGCAGACAGCGGCGAGAGCGCCTACGCCGCCGCGGTCACCGGCCGACATGCCGTCGACTTCATCCATGATTAGAACTAGCTTCTTCTTGGACGCTACGACTTTCTGACCATCACCAGCAAAGTAGCCGTGCAGCGAGTTCGTGCTGAGCACACCACGGAGACCCTCTTCGATGAGTTTCTTGCTTCGAGTGTCACTGGCGTTCCTCTCGACAATGTCGTAGCCCTCGAGCTTGGCGACCAGATGTGCTGCTGTCGTCTTGCCGATCCCTGGTGGTCCGTGAAGCATGACTGCGCGGAAAACGCCACTGCCGTCGGCGCCCGCAAGTTTGAACCCAGTCTTGAGGTTCTTTGGGAACTTCTGCAACCATCTCTGGATCTTTTCCACTGTAGCTTTGTTGCCGCAGATTTGGTTGAGCGACGATGGCGCATACTTTGTCGTCCACAAACGGGAGTCTACGCCAGGGCCAGCACCTTGTGCAGCAGCAGTGATACCAGGAGCAGCCGCCTTCCCTGCAGCTGCTTTGGCTGTTTGTGCGGCCTTAAGGTCCCGCAGGCGCTGCTTCTCTTGTTGTTCGAGCTCAGCGGCCTGCTTCTTGATTTGCTCTTCCTCTTTCCGCAGCTTCTCCTTGTGTGCCGCTTGTGCTTTCGAGTCGCCTTTGTTTCCAGCCTCCGTGAGCTTTTCAATAAGCACTTTCAGGCCGTCCTCATCAATCGTCTTGATGCTCATCTCCTGGATCTTCCGCAGTTTGCTCGGGCCGGCGTCTGAACCAAGGACAACATAGTTTGTCTTCTTGCTAGGCGCGCCTGTGACTTTGCCACCGTGTCTTTTAACCAGCTCTTGTGCTTCCGTACGACCCCACTTCTGCAGCACTCCAGTGAAGACGAAGTTGAGCCCAGCAAGACACGTCTCAGATCCAGAAGGCATCTCCGAGTCTCCACCGCCGAGAGGCGCTGGTTCACTGCGACCGGCATTCGCCCTCCAGTCGAACTTCTTGTCTGCGTCCTGAGGTGGTGGAGTAGGGGCTCGTACGGTGGGGATACTGTCGTAGATGGCTTGAATGTCCGCGCTCTCGACCTCGTCCTCCTTTTTTGCTTTCTTCTTCGCCGGTGCCTTAGCAGGTGCTGCTTTCTTTGCGACCTTCTTCTTTGGCTTCTCATCCTCTGATTCTTCCTCTTCTTTGAGATCTGGTTCTGGTGATTTGCGCTTTCGCCCAGCTGTTGTCTTCTTTGGCTCACTCTTGACTGATTGCTCCTCTGCATCTGGCTCCACAAAGTCATCCTCGTCATCGACGTCATTCATGTCAACGTCCTGTTCCGGCTCAAAGTCATCTTCGTCTTTGATCTTCTTCTGAAGTTTCGCGGGCTTCGCTGGTGTTCCTCGGTGTGGAAGCTTGACTGGCAGGTCATCGTCGCTGCCCACATCTTCGGCGTAGTCGTCCTTGCCCTTGCCCTTGTAATCGTCTCCGAAGATGTCGTCCGCATTGTCAAGATCATCATCGCCAAACTCTTCTCCATCGTCACGCTCCGCGTATGACGTCACTGGCTTCTTTGTTCGCCCTGATGTCTTGCCGTTTGTTGCTGGTGTGGCAGTCTTCGGCGGTCGTCCAGCCGCCTTCTTCGTTGTGGCCTTGGGAGTCTCAGCGGACCTCTCAACAGCCTTCTTGACTGGTTCGCTGCGTTTCGGCTTGTTCGATTTCGCAAAGAAGTCCAATGTGGTGGTCTCTTCGAGTTCGGGTGTAGGTTCACGCTTCAGTTTCTTTGGCACAGGTTTCTTAGGTGTCGCTTTCTTGGGTCTGGCAGCCGTCAGCACGTGTCTTCCATGTCACTGCACTCAGGGCGCTATCTGACTTGACTTCTTCAACCTCGTCGTCGTCGGACTCTTCTATAACCACACGGCTTGCACGGCCTTTCTTGGGTGCCGCCTTTTTCGCAGCAGGCTTCTATGACGCATGTTAGCTTGGAATATCAGGCATCTGCTCGACATCAAGCATTGTATCAATCGACGAATTCCGCCTGGAGCCATGCCCGTAATGCACAGCCTTGACCGAGAATGAGAGGAGCCGCGACATCTCTGGTGCATTGCGTAATGTAGTTCGACATACCTCGTCTATCTTCGGCGTGCCATCGCTGCCCTGGCTTGCCTTTGGCGGCCCACCGCCGAAGAAGCTTCGAATGTCGGCCGGCATATTATTCGCACAATTTGTACACAGTCTGTAGTCGCAAGAAAATAATTGGGGTATATACAACCAGATGACAACAACAGGTGGGATGGGCGTGTTATAACGCTGTCTGCGCTCGAGGCAGCATTGACGTGATGGACGCGCCTTCAACGCGAAGTCATTAGGCAGCGGACGCGCTGGAGCAGCCACACTTGCCTGCGCCACATCTTGGCGCAGAACTCCGAACACCAAAAGATGCAGGTGCGCACCTCCGTGAACGCACATCGACCCCATGCCGCCACCCAGGATACCGCAAAGCCTGTTGGCTTCACTCAGCTCGCTGAGCTTGAGCGCCGCTCGTCCGAGGTGTACGAAGAGTCGATTGCGATGCTGGCGATCGTGAACTGACAAATGCAGCGGCAATCCCACGATGCCAATTCCTCACACCCGCCGTTAAGCCCACCGCCGTACGATGCTTCTCCTCGACTCCCGCACATCAGAACTGGCTCGCGCCTAAAGCGGGAGAATCTCGCAAGTCGCGAAAGGGTCGCTGCCGAGTGCCCACCGGTGGCTCCATGCGCGGAACCACCGTTGTCTGGGGCGAGTACGGCCTGCGTATGCGCGACCACGACCGCCGAATCTCTGCACATCAACTCAAAATCGCCGAAGACACGATCCGCAAGAGGCTCAGGGGTATGAAGTTCCGCATGTACATGCGTATTGCGGCCAACATTGGTGTGTACACGTCCGGAAACGACGTGCGTATGGGAAAGGGAAAGGGTAGCTTCGACAGGTGGACCGCGAGGGTCGCCGTGTCAAAGATCATATTTGAGATCAAGGGCGACCTGCACGAGCAGGTTGTCAGGGATGCTTTCAGGCTGGCAGGCAATAAGCTGCCTGGTAAGTCTACACCACCTGTGACACTGGTGGATGCGCATGCCGGACTGACAAATGCCAGGACTGTACGAATTCGTCAAGAAGGGCGATGCGCCGGTCATGGGCATTACCAAGCTCGCGAACGGTATCACAGAGGAGGACCTCAAGAGGCCGAGGAAGCTGTTGCCTCTCGAGCAGCAGGCGGCGAGGATCCCGGCTGCGGCAAACCAGCCCTCGGCGCCTTTGTAAAGAGGTGTATCACGCCATGTGCTATGTACGTTTGTAATTATACCATCCTGAGCATCGAAGCTGGACGTCAAATTCATAACCTATCAACAAGCCGCATGACACTACAGCACTCAACTTCAGATCATTACCGCATTCAACTTCAAATTATTACAGTATTCAAAGTCAGATCGTTACAGCATTTAACTTCAGATCATTGTCATCGTAAGTATCTGTGTTGCATCAGAGCTGATGGAGTGCAGGCACGAGAGTCACTCTTGCACTGCTCAATATAAGTTTGGAGATGCGCCGCTCATGTAAGGAGCAGTGCGACGCTTCTCTCTGGTCGACCTATTACGCCGCGCCAAGCGTGGAACCTTCATAACGAAAATAGCGGTACATCCAATATCTTTCCAATCATATACCAGTCAGCTCAGTTGCTAGGTAAATTCCACCAATCAACGTCTGTCAGCGACGCGCACACTGTCTAGCGCGTTCTCTAAGCTGCATGCTCGCTCCCAGAACTGCAGCGCTGCTGCAGACCCGGGCGCCAAGGATGTAAAGATGATCGTATCGGTACGACGAATAGAAATGGCTCGGTGCTGCCTCGATTCCGATTCACGCCCGCCCGAGCTACATTCAAGAACAACATCACAAGATGTACAATCCATCAACGAGTCTGCCTCTACCTGCACACTATCGGAATTCGAAAAGTCACTTTCAGCTCTTTGGCGGCAAAGTCTTCCGCTACAGTTCTAGACTACACTCTTGCCGCTATCCAACAGGAAGTGTCAAGGTTGTTAGGCACGCTGCATGACTTCGTGGGGCTGGCTGAGGCTGACAGCCAAGCTGAGGCGGTCCGGCTATGCGGTGTGACTATGAATCCCCCCCTTAGATATATATAGCTGCTGGATTCTGCTCTCGCTGCTTCGTCTTCACACTGATCAACCCCTCCAGCTGCAGCCAACATGAACGTCACACTCGCCATTTTCGCATCAGCTGTCTGCGCTCTATCACAGAGTTTTGAGCCGGCAAACTTCAACATCACAAAAGCTTTGCTGGACAATGGCGTCGAGGCGTCCGCAATTCCCAAAATTTCAGATCTGGCGGATCGCTCAGCATTCAGCGGTTGTTCGGCAGCGGTAAGGCTCTTTGTTCCAGCAATACTATCATCATGCTGACAGTACAGTGCGCCTCCCTCAAGCTCACGTTCGGCTCTAAGATAGTCGCTGAAGGCGCTTCGGGATATGACGATTTCAGCAAAAGCTACTGGTCTCAGCAGCAGGAACAAGTCAGCCCAAACTGCGTCTTCTACCCTACAAAAGCCTTGGACGTCTCAACAATGGTCCTTGTGTCACGCCTCACAAAGTGTCCCTTTGCTGCCAAAAGTGGAGGTCACGCATCTTTCGCGGGTGCTTCGAACATCGAGGGTGGCATCACTGTCACCTTCCAGAATATGAAGGGTGTCACGTTCTCAAAGACTAAGAAGACAGTGGACGTTCAGCCAGGTAACGTTTGGAAGGATGTGTATACCTCACTCCAGAGTGATAACGTTGCTGTTGTCGGTGGCCGTGTACGTCTTTCAAGTACGATACGTCCACAGGTGGTCGCTGACGATACCTCAGGTAGCCTCAGTCGGCGTCGGCGGTCTCACTACTGGTGGCGGCATCAGTTTCTTTGCTAATGAGCTCGGTTGGGCCTGCGACAATATCGAGTCCTACGAAGTAGTGACCGCCTCTGGTGTCATCGTCACTGCGTCCCTGTCTTCGTACGCTGATCTCTACTGGGCCCTTCGTGGCGGAGGAAACAACTTCGGGCTTGTGACCAGCTTTAAGATGCGCACGTTTCCCTTAGGCAAGATGTGGGGAGGTGACCGTGTCCTCCTCGAGCCACAGATCCCCGCCGCAATCGATGCCTTCGTCACCTTAGGCAAGAACTCTGCTAAAGACACAAAGGCGGCGCAAATCCTATCGTTCGCCATCCTAGGGGGCGAAAAGTTTGCATTCGCACAACTCGAATACGCAGAACCCAACGCCAACGCTCCCATCTTCAGCGAGTGGAACAAGATCTCCGCTGCGCAGGACAACATCGGCATCTTCACACTCGCCGAGCTCACAGAAAAGCTAGACGTCGTAAGCCCGTTCGGTCTGCGACAAAGCTTCTGGACGCAGACAGCCAAGCTGGACAAAGACCTCGTCAACTTTATCCTCAACGTCTTCTACGAGGAGCACGAGAAGGTAGCTGATATCAAGGACTTACTCAACCCCTTGTCGCTGCAAGTCATCACCGTCCCACAGATGCAGAAGATGCGGCAAAACGGCGGCAACGCTCTGAATCTCGATCCGAGTCAGGGACCGCTGTTGCTGTTCAACCCGGCGCCTACGTGGACCGACGCAGCGGACGACGATCGCGTCAACAGAATGATCGACGCCATGTTCAAGCGTACTGCTGCCGAGGCGGAAAAGAGGGGACTGGCGAGTAAGTACATCTACATGAACTATGGGAGCAAGTATCAGGATGTTATCGCCAGCTATGGGAGTGCGAATAAGGCGAGGCTCAAGAGCATTGCGAGGAAGTATGATCCAAAGCAGGTGTTTCAGAAGCTGCAGCCGGGGTACTTCAAGTTGGAAGGGGCGCCCGCGAAATTATCTTGAGCAGATGAAGACATAACATATCCCTTTTTACCAAGCCGGTAATGCAGAACTACCACTGACCTCGATGACGCTGGTGCCTCCCAAGATTAATTCTGCCTCCGCACCAGAGACTTGTTTCACGGCCTAGGATGGCATTTTGCGTCACCTTCAACTATCACAGATTTTTTCCCGGGGGGTACCATCACTTCGTCCACAAACGCACCCTTTCTGTGATGTAAGTTCCCTTTCCCCCGAAAGCGCCCTCTCATCTTCAAAGCCTGTGCAGCAATCTTTGATCGTCAGTCGCGGGTAAAGATACCTTTCTTGTGACCGTCAACTCGGAAGACACGCTGACGGGCCCGAAAATCAGAAAAGGACCAGGTTTGCTCTTGACCTTCGATGGATGAGTTCCGTTATCATGACCTCACAGAACCTGATCGCGTTCTGAAATTCGAAGATGTTGTTCACCGGGAATCCGGATGGATCAATTCGGCGCTTTGGCTGAAAGTCCACGATGCGACACGAAAGTCTACATTAACGTCCATCTTGGCGAGTTTGGGATGGGATGAAGGAGTTTCATTAGGCTCGCATCGATGATGTCACGATAGCGTCGGAGATAGTGTGATGTTATTGCCGTGGTTGTTCGTCAGCTAACAGCCGACACCACAATTTTCCTCACATCACACCACCAGTTATGGCACGCATTCTCATCACCGGTTCATCTGACGGTCTGGGCTCCATTGTCGCCCAGAAGTTGATCTCTCGTGGTCACTCTGTTGTTCTCCATGCACGCAACAACACGCGCGCCAAAGATGCCACCGCCGCAGCGCCAGGCGCCGAAGGTGTCGTGACCGGCGACCTTTCAGATATTGCATCAATGAAATCCATGGCAAAGCAAATCAACGACTTGGGGTCCTTCGACTGCATCATTCACAATGCGGGTGTCTACCAGGGTGACTTCCGGAAGACCGGCGACGGCATTCCCTCATTAGCAGCAGTCAACACACTCGCGCCCTACATTCTTACAGCTCTTATAAGTAAGCCAAAGCGCTTGGTCTTCTTGTCAAGTGAGATGCACCGATCTGGGTCCTCGGACCTGTCAGATCCCCTGTACGCCAAGAAGGGTGAAAGTGGGTTCAGCGACACCTCAGCATACTGCGGCAGCAAGTTGCACAACATCCTGTTTGCAAAGGCATTTGCGAGACGATGGCCTGAAGTTAAAAGCAATGCACTTGACCCAGGATGGGTGGCCACGAAGATGGGAGGTCGCGGTGCAACAGGCAGTGTCGACGCTGCAGCTGAGACGTACGTCATGCTCGCTGAAGGCGAAGAGGAGAACGCAAAGAAGACGGGGCAGTACTTCAGGCCGGCAAAGAGGATTGGTTCACCGCTGAAGGCGGCTGATGATGAGCAGCTGCAAGATAGGTTGCTGGAGATTTGCAGTGAATTTTCTGGGGTCAAGTTACAGTAAGTATGTGTTATTCATACCTGTCTGCTCCATCTTTCTGTATTTATCTGGTCGACTCATATAAAACTCAAATACCTAGCTTTTCCTTGGCTTTCTTCGACAGCGCATTCCGTCCACCTCGATACGTCTCACCCTTGCCTGAGCGATGCGGCACCAACATGCCATCGAAGGTTACCTCTACTCGAGGTCGGGAGTGGATAAATCCGTTGACTAAGGGGCTACTAACTCGATGTCTAGCCGTTGGTGGATGGGGAGGTCGGTACGAAACAGGTCGATGGTCGTTCACGAGGTGGCTACCATTGCTGGCCGTTCGGCTAGCCGCAACATAATGCGCTCGCTCTCGAGCGATCGGCTCATCCGCGGCCTGTGTTAATACCGGTGCGCTGCTGATACGCAACTTGTGGAATTCATGGAATAACTGCTGCTTGTGAGTACGTGCCGTTCGCCCATCAGTCACAATTATCACTGGAATGATACACACATGCTCATCTGGACCGGTGTGCATATTCGTAGGTCGAAGGCCTTTGCGCTCTTCTTTGTGCAATATTAGATTTACCTCTGTCCATGACTTGAGGTTATGATTATGTTCACCCTCAGCCAGCGCCGCTTGATCTTCAGGTGTGAGCGCAGAAGCATAGTAGCGGGCCATTCTGCACGGTTGCGCGGGGTGAAATGTTGGTAAGCTGAAGTTGCGCACTGGCGATGGTCGACGGCGGTGTCTGTTATTTGTCGGCGGTGCGGGTACCGCAGCGTTCTCGATGTCAGATTGTGTCAGGATTGTGGAGGACAGCTGCAAGGGCTCTTCGGGTGTAGGGCGGTGTACTGTGCCGGATTGGCGTGATGCAAAGGACAGTTCAGGGAGTTGTGGTGGACGTGAAGAGAGTGGACCACCGGCTGTCGGATTTGATCGCCCAAAAGGTTTTGGTTGAAGTGAAACGACCTCCGCTGCAGCAGGCGACGATGGCCCATTGAGCGGAGCTGCATCTTGAAGTTTAGAATAAAACATCTTCATAGAGAGTACCAACGTTGCCCGCAGCGTACCCTGAGACTGCAATATGTTATTTAAACTCTTTAGTTGAGACACGTGTGAGTTTGTGTACAAGAACGATCTATTGTGGTAAAGACGATATATTCGGTGTTCAGACCTTCACAGTGTCGCTACCTACACAGTAGGGACACAGTAGGGACACACTGGAACATTCTCGTAGCGTAGACTAAGTTGACATGTAAGCCGTGTTCCTCCCGAGGGTCGACAATATGTAAAGATAATGATGAGCATCTGTAACTACAGTGTTTGCGATATCAAGTACAAACAATAGTCATGCTTTTAGTCATCCACCGTGGCTATGATCCCCGCTTGTGCGGATACACTTATAGATCAGTTCTTTGAAATTCAGTCGCGCTCATCTCGCAAAGTTAGAATATACAAGCTCGCGACTGTCGCACCGTGGGACGGTAGAGTGACAGCGCATACGGCGATCGGCGATTACAGTCTACAATGCCAGTGATGACGGAGAGGAACTACGTCAAGGCTTCCGTATCACAACATTCGCCGAGATTCCAGTTGGTACCAAACGAATTCAAGTCAGAGTGAAATTGAGACCATGTTGCGTCACTACCTAGAGCAGCCACTCCACAAGTCAAGCCGGGAGACAGGACGGATAACTCATGAAATAATCATCAGCTAGTATCCCCACCCAATGTCCGTATAAAAGTTGCATGTAATATATCCTTCAGCCGCTTTGCAGAAGGTGAGGCTGTACAGCCCGAGAGTAGCTCTGGGAATTCCTGAGAGCTATGAGTGTGGGTGCCAGACTCGGGAAATCGTTTCTGGGTTGCTTACAAAACAAAGAGAACAGTGACAGGACAAGGTGCTGTAAATTTGCCCTTCGACAATTTTATTCACCTGTAACATTTGAAGGCGTCCTTCTCAGCAACTAACCTAGTAACAAAGAAGACCACTCTACTTTACCCGCGATTTATACTGCAATGGTATGCGTTGACAAAGGGGGCTCACGCCACTTGTAGTATACCTTGAAGCTGCGTGCCATACAGGCGGACTCTGTCCGACTTTGTTATTTTAAAACGACCACCACAACATAACCATGTTCGAGCCTAAGACTCGTAATTGCTTCGAATCGCGAAGGAGACGGCTTTTCATGACATGCAATTACCGCTACAAAGCCTTGAGAGGGTAGCGCGATCGTAAATAGCTCTTCGAGCAATCACTCCGGACTGCGTTCGATGGAATGCACAACATTTGTGTTGAAGGTGTCTGCGTTGTAGGGATGTCGTTGCCGTCGTTCAGGAATCAAGAGACTGGAGTGCCGCCGAGATACCCCCGAAACTCATTCTCGCAATCTCTCGGGACGGGAGAGAACGAACCCACATCGACCTCCAAGCGCGTCACTCCTGCGCAATCATCTGCATACTATATAGGTACATGTAACCATAACCCTGCTTTCGCACGAGACACGAGTTCGCCTTACCGGACGCCGCGCACGCACAGCTCGAATCTTGCGGCTCAACCAAACGTGCCTTCATGCCCGGAGCTGGCCTCGAAAAGCACACAGAAATTGTACACGAGCGTAGATCCACGTTTCGTCCTTGGATGTCTTGGCTGTTCCTGTTTCAACTCTCGTTTCCGGGCCCTGGCGTCGGACAGGGAATGACGCGGCAGAGGTAAGATGGGATGTCCCCGAGCCGCAGAGTCGCGCTTCTTCCTTAGTGCTCAACACCTACGCGCCCTCGAAGCTAGGACTGTCCGGTGTCTGCCTTGACAGATTCTAGAAAAACTGAGGAACGGATGGCGGGACATCGAACGGCCGTACCAAGATCTCGCCAGCAACGAGCCGTTCTGCGATCTTGTATCCGCAATCGCCTATTAAGGTTAGTCCGGGTTCCATGCAGCCGCAGGGTTGATCCACAGAGCCTCTGCACCCATGCATCCACACCGGAACTTTTGCCAGACTGGACCTGAGTCCAGAGATTTGACTCCTGGACACCGTGCTTGCTTTCGACTCGATAGTTTGTGCGCGGTGTGAACCAATTGGCTTGCAGTACTGTTTCCACCACGGGCTGGCAGAATGTCACCACGGGGGCGAGGCCGTTGACAGGTCCACATCGCGGACACGCTGGAAAGAGGCAGAGATTTTCGGCATGAGCTTCGTATCATCTGGTGATATATAAGTAGTCTCGGACCCACCCTGTTCACGTAGATTATCGCTGTACTAAGCCACCCAACGGACCGATTCATACCTTTACCATTACTATGCGCAGCCTTACTCTTCTCGTAAATGCAACTTGCGCTCTGTTCGCATCCACTGCTTTCGCTGCACCGGCGGCATGCCCTGCTCCTGCATACAAGACCGTTTCCACGGAGTCTACCCCAACTTCTTCGTCAACTCCTGCTCTGTCCACGGTCTATCAGTTCCCAGCTGATTCTGGAGCATGGGTCGAGAATATCGCCGAGCGCTCCAATGGCCAGCTCCTCGTCACCCGCATGTTCACTCCTGAACTCTGGCTGATCGACCCTTCAAACGGCTCTGCCTCGTTGGTTTACAGCTTCCCTAACGCCAACTCAGTGACCGGCATCACGCCCACAGGCAATGCCGACGAGTTCGCCGTCGCCGTTGGTAACGTCGATGCTGCCACCTTCACACCTGAGGCAGGCAGCTGGAGCACCTGGAAAGTCACCCTCCAAGCAAACGAGGCCACTGCCTCCCTCATCACCAAGCTTCCCGAGGCCAAGTTCCTGAACGGTATGGGATACTTCCACGCTGGAGAGTCGACGGGTCTCCTGATCACTGACTCGGTCGTCGGTGGCATCTGGGCTGTCGATCTCAAATCAGGCGCCAACAGCCTTGCACTGCAGGACGACACCATGCTGGCTCCCGCTGGTGCGACTTTTGCTGTCGGTATCGATGGCTTCCGCATCAAGGGCAACTCTCTTTATTACACAGTCTTCGCTGGCGGTGTCCTCCGCCGCATCGATGTTGAATTCCCGTCCGCCGCTGATCTCGCTGCTGGGACTGCTACTCTGAAGCAGACCGCTGTCGAGGAGCTTGCCAACACTGGTGGATCGTTCGACGACCTCGACGTCGCAACTGATGGCACCGTCTACGTCACCACCAACCCTGAGAACACCGTTGTCAAGGTCGCTGCTGCTGGTGGTGAGCCTACCCTCGTTGCTGGTAACGCTGGCTCTCTTGCTCTTGCCGGCGCCTCGTCTGCCCTTCTTTCCAAGGTCGCTGCCAACGTTCTGTACGTTACTACGTCCGGTGGCGTTGCCGCGCCCGTCAACGGCACTCTCTCCGAGGCTGGCAAAATCATGAAGATAGTGTTGTGAATGACAAGTATCTATCATTTCAACAGATCAAATCGAATAAAGATTGTTAAATTGCCTGAGGGCCGCCAGCCACTTCTGCAGATGGAGAATTAAACGCGAAAGAACAAAGGGGTATTGAGAGAATGCATGTAACACAAGAACACCAACCACCAGCAACAACTCCACACAATACAACAGCATAAAAGCCCCTCCTAAGCCAGAACGATCATCGACATGCGACGCCGTCCTGATTCCTCACATGAACTTGCTCGCTCGCAAACTTACAACCATTTTTCGTTCCCCCTCGGCTCAGGCGGCCATTCTTACGGGTAGCGCATCATCGTGCCTATTCTTCCGCGAGCCCCGCCCCTTGGTGCTCATGACGCGCTTCAGTGCCCTCGCAACTTGCCAGCTATGGCCAACCTTCTTCGTCTGCCCAGCATCGCCACTGACTTTGCGTGCGTCGACGAATGTATCGAAAGTGTGTGTGCGGTCGCAGCGTTCTGTCTTGCCATCGATAGGCGATAACGTGTATCGTTTGTACTTGTCGTTGACTTTGGTATTGGTGTTTATCCTTTCGAGGTCGACGGGGGCCGCGGTCTTTGCGCGCAGATAGTCGACAAACATAGGTGAAAGTTGGGTTTGGTCGGGTGAGGCGCGGTGTTCCATGTCCTCTTCGATTCTCCCATCAAGGAATGGATTTGTAGGAGGAATCTTGTCGTCGTAGTCGCGGTATGGATTGCGCGAGCTGCGTTTGCTGCCATGTGTGGACATCATGTTGGGTAAGGAGTGCTGGCAGACTTCGTTGAACAACGATCATCGTGAATTGTTCGGTGCGGGGATCTGCCCACTTAAACGCATACCGCGCATCCCGCTTGCTGGCACTTGGCAATAGGACGCCTCAGAAAGATCAGCCACGATGCAGATCTAGCGAGCGCGACTTATCTTTAACGAGGTGCTGGATGACTGATAGGGGAAGGTGTCATTGGTGTAGGATCTCATGCTGGTAGGCACCACATGATCGGCTTACCACTTGGGGAAAGGCCTGGTCAACCCGGTCAATGAGAAACACCACTCGCGGGCATTCTTCCACCCTCTTGTCAGCATCATGACTGCATCGTCGAGACTATCGAAAGCGCCTGTATAAAACCGCGGCAACGTCGTGAAATACCTACCTGAGTGTCGCCTGGATAAGCCTCGCTCATATCGCCCTGCTTGGCATACAGCTCGCTCATCAGCATCTCTACTAGGCCCCTACACTCACGATGTCCCGGTCAACCTCAAAATAGCTACATGCAATTCTCCCGGATGTCGAAATATCACTAACGGCACAACACGGGAATTACAGTTCGTAACTTAGGCCCGAATATCACCGCATCTCGACGACCGCTCCTTTGGAGCTGACCACTCGCGCAACTGCATTTGTAGGTTATCCTTTCTCAGCACTTCGTTAGATTCACAGGTATCGCGACAAACATCCACAACAATTGTGGCGCATAGACTGACCACCGATGATCGAGCCGCAGTGGGTAAATGAGCATTCAGACGTCCAAGTTTGAAATTTCCGTCACTTTTGCAGACATCATTTCCCTCCGTTCTATCACCGTCAGCCCGATGCGTTTTTGAGATTTTTATCCTCCTATCGATTCTTCTTTCCAAAAAGCTTTGGCGCCTCCGACTCATCATCACTACTATTCCAATCGAACTGGCTGATCAGCACCGAACGATCAGGAGGCGCGCGCATCGTAGCCCCGCTATCAATTCGACAAGGCTCGTCGATCGAGCTACGTTGGGCAAGTTCACCGAACCAAACCATGGCCAACTTTTGTTCCTCGATTGTATATGCCTTTTCTTGAAACTTGCGATGCGCCTTAATGAAGTCCACCATCAACTTCTCGTCAACAGGCACGCCATCAACATCGCTCATCTCGCAGAAGCGCTCCTTTTGCGCGCGACGAGTCATGGCTTGACCAAACTCTGGACTACACTGGTTCAGATCCGCTTGCATCGCCTTGCGCACCGCGTACTGGATTCGCGAGGTTTGTCGCCGCGCAGTGTGGTACTCGGTGAAGCACTGCATCTCACCGTGGCCGACGAGGCCCTTCTTTGCCTTAGTGCCGCGATGGAGGAAGTACGGCTCCAGCACGTCGCGGGCGCGCTGCATCACCTGGCGTCGGTGCAGGATCTGGAACTCGTCGTAAGGAAGATTTTCGCGCTTCCAGTTGCGATATGAGGGCATGCGCGGCATGGGAGGCTTGATGACGGGCTCCTTGACGTACTTCGCTTGCGGGTACATGCACACGCGAATCGGTCGACCCTCTGGGTTTACGTCGGAGCTACAGTCGGAGTCAGCGTCAGAGTCAGTGTCAGAATTAGAATCGGACGAGAACTCAGACTTCACTGGCCGCGGTCGTCGCACGCGACGCGGAGAATGCTTGGGACGCACTGGATAACCGTCGCCTGCCCTACGCTCACGATACTCCTTACCAGCCACAGCTAGATCATACTTCGTCGTTCGGATGCGGTGCTCGGCTTCCAGTTTTGATCGCCGCTTGCCATTTATCTGTGGGTACATGGAATGTCGGATGATGGCGTCGTTTTCATTATCATCATCATCATCGTCATCATCATCATCGCACGTACGATTCAATTGTTCGACCTGGTTTGAATTCGACTTGATGCACCTTCGCTGCGTCGGTGTCGCGTATAGGCCTCGACACGCAGCTGGAAGCACCGTGGAGTTCAACGTCCGCGTCTCGAAGGCCCTCCCGCCCCGCTTGTACTTCATGGTAGTGTGCTCGTCATCGGATTGATAGAGTGCCTCGGCGCGAGACTTCAGGTTTTTGAAAAGATTTGGCATCTCGACACCTGCTCGACTTTGCTAGGGGAGTTTTAGGTTTTACGAATTTTGACGGTGTTTGCAGCGGGCAGGGTTGAGACTGGTCAGGATGATGCATCGTTTCGGAAATGATATGCGGCCTTTTGCTAGCCCAATGGATAGCAGGGAGTGAAAAGAGGGAGTTTGCGAGGAGAGTTTTGTGCGGAAACATGTTTATTGAGATTGCTCGTGGTGCATCAACAATGAAAATACTGATGAGCTGAACAGACAACTGCCCCAGCGTCGACCAAACACCGATACCAACTCGACGCCAACCCTGTCCTAGAGTGACACCATGCATCGATCGCAGTGCCATGAAAGTTACTCATCAACTTTCCTCTCCAAATGTAGCCTCCGCAGCATCTCCTTGATCTTCCCGGACATACCCGCCAAACTTATACTCCGCCTATGCCTATCCTTGCTTGACTTTCCTTTCCTTCCTCCAGCATCAACAACCGCAACAGACCCAAAACACACACCGACCGCGTGATTGCCTACATCAACATCAACAGCCTCAACACACATCTCCGGCCGGTACGCAAAGTCCTTCGGCCCAATGTACGAAATCGGCGACGAGACTCCACCCGGGCCATCGTCGTACTCCACATCCTTGAACTCAGCGAGCGCTGACTCAGACCTGGCGAACTGCTGCTCCCGACCGCGCAGAGCCTCATCCACTACACCCCGACCATCGGTGTACACGTCCTCCCCCCACAGATCCGGAACATAGTGGTAGAAATGCCCAAAGTGCACCGGCGGGCGCGATCTGAACCGCGAAACGGGCGACAGGTTGCACACGTGCGAATTGCTAAGCGTGTACACCGCCTCGTCGTCAGTGCTGATGTGTGGCAGGTAGTACCGGAATTGCGCCCCCGTGTCGAGCGTGCTGTGGGCTGTGCTGAAGGAGGACTGCGACGAGGCTGTTGAGGGTTGCGGAGAGGGGGGTAGCGTGGTGGTCGTCTTGAGTGCGGTGTCGAAAGTGCGTATGGAGATCGTGCGGCGGTGATGGCTGGTGTGGGAAGGCGGGTGGGTGGGGGTTGTGCACATTTTTGCTGGGATGGGTTTGGTGTGATAGTTTCGCTGGGCGTTCGCGCTGAGGATTGCGTGGAGGGGGGTTATATGGTATTTGCTCATTGTTTGGATTGTATCTTTGATCGAGGTCGGCGAGTAGGTTGCCTTATCTGATGGACAAAGACTTGGATAGTTTTGCGACGATGTCGAGAGGCACACCCACACAAAATCAATAGCATTGTGCAGGAAGTAACGTGGTACGATTAGAAGTGAGCGTAAAGATGTCAAGACGGGCACATGGCAGATATCGAATAACTTTAGCCAACGAGTGCAGCGACACACCTATTATAAACCATCTTCTCCCAAGCGTATTGCTCCCAGGCCTCTACCCGACACCTCCGGCTCATACATACCCGTTTGATTAGCCGGCACGCCCCAATTCAGCTTATGATACCCCAAAGGCGAAGTATCCAGCCATCTCCCACGCGGCACCTCGTGAAACGCCCGTATCGCATCCGTCTTCCAGTCCCGCGGAGGACCCAACCGCTTGATACAGATGATGCATTTGCAGTCTTTCAGAGGTCCAGTCCAGAGCACATCGATCTTGCACCGCAGCATCTTGCGCTCATGAGATTCGGCGTCGCACAAGACCTGAGTGTAGTTCCTGATCCGCTTGCCGTACTCGCTAAGTTTGGCTTTCCACGACCGCGCTATTTTGCACTTGCCTGTGTACTGCTTCAAGCTCACGAGATCGGCCAAGGCGACCAGGTTGGCTTGGATGAGGGTAAGGGGAGGTGACGAGGAGTTGGGGTTGTCGAAGGTTACGATGCTGGCTGTGCTTGTGTTCCGGTCTGGGGATGGGTGTTGGGCATATGGAGCGATTGGGGTAGGAAGAGGGGTGTGCTGGTCTTGCAGTTCCTGGAGTTCTAAAGGACTGAGAGAATTGCTCGTTGGACTACTTGCAGAGGCCTGTTGCTCGGTGATAGTGGGACGGTGAGTCTCGTGGGTACGACTCCTCGTTGAGCGTGGTGATAGGCGAGCTTGATACGATCGTGATAATGCGAGCCTCGCTGCAGATGAAGAGCGTGAGATCGGAGGAAGTACGTATGCCTCGGCGCTAGGCGAGTAACTGGTGAAGCGGCTGTAGCCACCAGTGCCCGTGACTGCGTTGCGATTAGAGGTGATGGTGGCGCTGGTGATCCCATGACTTGTCGAACCGTCTCTAACTTGGCCGTTATGTTCTCGAGACACTATATTCCGCAGCGAAGACTGCGCCGCTGCATTCCCACTAGTGGCGTTGCGACGGGCAGTTGTGGTCGAGCGATCCTGGGTCTGATTGCCATCATCCTGAGACACTTGACTCCGGAGCGAAGACCGATTCGCGCATCGGCGGAGGGTTTGTTCTAGCGACGGAAGGTGGGATGTGTTTGGAACATAGAATAAATGACCTTGGTCATCGCGCAGGTGGGTGGCATGTAGATGCTGGTGATAAGTCGGCGGTGGCATCCGAGCAGAAGAGTTGGGTGCAGCCCGTGGGTGTTCGTGTGAATTAGCGAACCAAGCTGGACTTTGTGAGCGGACGGGAGGCGGCCGTGAAGTTGCTGGTACCTGTCCTGACTCTGCGTCCCGGCGAGCGGTTTGCGGTCGGCGCCCGTGGTTATCGTGTGGATCATGCTCCTGTACGCTGTCGCTTCGCGCAGGCCGTTGGTCGGTCACCCCTGTGTGATAGTCTGACTGGAAAGCTTCCAGTATAGCAGGCACAGGAGGAGGATCAATCGCCGGCAGACGATCTGGCAAGAGCCCAGGAAATCCCTCGCGCAAAGGCGCAGTAAGCGATGGTGTGGAGTCCCATCTAAAGCTACTCGGACGAACCGAGCCAAAAATGCCCAAAAATAGCGACGCCCTGCGCTCCTGGCTCAGGGGTGCAGCGTAGTCGTGTTCGCTCATCACAGGCATAGTGGGCTGGTGGTGACGAAAGACTGCTGGAAATGGACGAGTGACGGGGAAACGAGGGAGAATGGCAATAGTAAGAATAGGAGGAGCCTGCTTGAAAAGAAATGATAACTTGAAACTACTTGCAGTCTCGTATTCCGAGTCGCATTAGCAGAGAGGTCTTTGCACTGAGACCAGCATTTTATATCACGAGCCAGGCGGATACTCACTCGCAACCTGCATCCAGACATCTCTCTCAAAGCTCTGAGACTCGCGCACACGTGGTTTACGCCTCAGCCGCCGATTCTGAGTCCTAAGTTGCGGAATCGTAATCGGGCACATGGGTGGTGATGGCGTTGGGTCGTGCTCCAGACACGTCTGCTTGTGTCTCAGACAGTAGCGTTGATTGCATAATGATTCTACAGTTCGTAACTGAGGGGGCTTATGAGTGTCCAAATGTGCAGAGGGAACAGCGAACAGCACCTCGAAGAAAGGTGGCGCAGGTATGGGGGCTGTTTGTATCATTGAAGGTGCAACGCTGCTAATCCTCCGGTCGTTGGGCTTCGCCGGTGTTGTCAAGGTAGACATATATCCACTGTCATCGTGGTGGTGATCGGTGCCGTCGTCCGCAGTTGCAATAGAATCGTCGTCTAGGAAAGTAGGCTGCGGCAGCATAGTGTCGGCGATAGACGAGCCCTGCGGGGATAGCTGAGCTACACGAGCGCTGAATGACGTGTTAAGCTGCAGAGGTGTAGGTAAAGTCGGAGCGTCTTCAAGGCTCTGGGGTCCAATATGTCGCGTTTGAGATACGGCTATCCTGTTGCGTAGAGAGTTGACCGGGCCGCACGTGTCGTTTGTCTTGCGATATCGCAGTATGGATGTGGCAGAGGAAGACTGCATATCTCGCAATCTTGGGCTTGTGTCGAAGGGGCGTTGGAAACCAGTGGTATGCGAGGACTGCTGACCCGTGGTAGCTAAGGTCTGCCTCGTATCGAAGAGATTGACCAGAGAGATCGCACGGACAATTGTCCTCCTCGACATGGAGGACAGTGACGTGTTTGGGGCGCTCGGCAGCGGTCGTGGTGAAGGCATCCGCGGCAATGTACCAGACTGCTGAGACTGTGGCTGGGTTCGTTCTGCGTATCGAAGAGGTATCGACTCTGATACCGGGTTGAGACATGATTCTGCTGAACGACGCGCGCGCTTGTATCTTGAGGTCCTGGCCCAGAAGCACCATCGACAGCGCATCGTTGTAGGTGTGGAGTCAACCGCAGGAAACTGTGAGTGTACAGGGGCCAGAGGGAGGCGATGGTGAGAATGTCATGGAAGCTGTCAATGTGAGCAAACTCAATGACATAAAGGACTTTGGACAATGTGTAGACGACAGAATGTGACAGTATATTCCAGGGCTATGCAAACACCAAGTGCAAGCGTCGTGAAGAGAGACGCTTTTCCAATCCGTAGAACGCCGGGGTGCGGGACGTTTCGTGTCCTCATGCAGCCATACAATGTAGAAGGAATTTGACAAGGGTATGTATAAAAGTATGTGAGCGACCGCCTTGAACCGCAGGTTGCCGTACATTCTTACACATCGTAGCCTTCGAAATGTCTCGTTTAGCGGCGGCTCTTCAAGCCAGCGCGACCGATTGTGGACCTCTTTGCTGGTTTCGACTCCTCTTCGCTAGAGACACCTTCGCCGTCATCGAGGTCGTCGCTCATGGGCTCTGACATGTCGTCGCCAGCATCATCGTCGGTCTCCTCGGCCTCGTCATCGATCAGATCCTCAGAGTCTTCACTGCCCTCGTCTGAGTCCTCGTCGACCTCCATTGTGGTGGGCATTTCGTCATCTGAGCTCTCTTCGTCGTCGTCGTCGACGTCACGTATTCTCTTGCGTGTGCTGTCTGGTGCATCCTCCTCCTCATCTACCGAGGACTCATAGTCGTCCTCACCCTCGACGTAAATGACTGCTTCGTCTTCATCGTCACCGGCAGCCTTCTTCTGGTTCCTCCTTCTGAGCTCAAGCTGGGCCTGAAGCATGTCCAGACGGCCCTTGAGTGAAAGCAATGGCTGCAGTCCACTGGCACGCTCCTTGAGCACCTTGTTCAATGTTGCGAGCTGTCTGACCAGCTGAGGCTGGCTTGCCAGGTAGCCACCGTGGGCAGCGAGCGACCACTGCACCCAGACCATGAGTACACCTGCGCGGCCAGGCTTCTTGTGTAGGCGCTCAGCAAGCTTCTGCAGCAGGTTGCCGACCAACGGCGAGGGCAGGCGCTCCACTGTAGCGTAGATTGTGTCGATGTCGATAACGCGCAGGCACGATTCGAGGAGCTCCTGGTCGTTTGTGCGCAGAGCCTGGGTGAGGACCGTCCCGAGGGACGAGGCTGAGGGGGCAGAGAGAGGACGGTTGGTGGACGTTGCTGCCAATGCTCGTGGGTCGTTTGCGCCAAAGGTGCTCTCTACGTCGACAATGCGCGACTCTGTAACAGGCTCAGGCTCTTGTGCGCGCAGCCTGTCGCCAAACGAGAGCTCTTCCGGGTCTGCAACCTCGTCGTCTCCCTCGCCGTTGACAGCCGGCGCTGCATCGTCCTTCTCGTCGTCTGAGCTGGAGTAGTGGCTTTCTTCCTCGGCGCTGCTGATCTCGATCACGTCCTTTCCAGCATCCTCCATGTCGACGTCACCATGGCCGGCCTGGCCTCCGCCGACAACGGCGGCAGACTCGTCGACTTTTGTGTTGCGCGCATTCTTGGAACCGTTCAATCGTGCTGTTGGCTTTGCGGCACCACCGTTGAGTAGTGACTTGAGACCATTCGGGCGGGTTGCGGCGGGCGACTGGGCGAGCTTTGCCTTTTTCGCAGGCGGTGCTGTGTCGCGGCCAGCCTTGTTTGGCTTGGTCGTGCGAGAGGAAACGGCGGCGGGCATGTTGAGCGATTCGTGCAGTGCACTTGGCGAGGCTGCAGTGTGCGAGGTGTTGTCGCGGCCTGAAGCAGAGCGCAAGATGGTGCAACCAGCAGCCGAAAAAAAAATTGGTGGAGCTGCCGCTAGGGCCAAGCGGCAGGGATGGTGGCCTGCAGCGAGGAATGGTCGTCAGTACCGCGGTTCATCACGTCCCATCTGAAATTGGTCGAAACTCGGGCAATATCTGCAACGTGATGCGCTCAAGACGCTGACACGCCATTCAGAAAGTGCAGCGCAAGGGCGGCGCAGACGCAGTGGTGTAGCAGTTTGGGCAACAACGACACGTGACGAGTTGGGCTTAGCGCCAGCTCAGGGGGAAGGCACGCTTGGCACGCATCGGAGTTTCTTAAACAGAGGGCCGCCCTCTCCTCATCTTCTTGTTCTTGTTGCTGAAGTCCTTCCCGATCTGCCTCCAATCAACGCGCGCCTCCTCCGAACACCGCCCACGACTCGCGCTCGACCAACCACCATCAGCGCACCGCTGTCAGGCCCAGTTCGCGACCAGGAGCCCAGCCCCCCGGCGCTGCAGACCAGGTCGCGATAAATTACTGTCGCGTCCCCCAGCTGCAGCTGCTCGCTAGCGTCTCTGCTTGACGCCTGTGCTCAACCTCTCTATCGCCATCCGTGCGCACCATCACGGACTGTGTGTTGTTGTTGCACCTCTGCCCGAGGGCGCGCAGCTGCACAAGGCTTTCACTGCAGCTTTGTACGCGCCGCGCACACCAAACCGGCCGCCGCCTTCACGCGGTTCGCGCTCGATAGTCTGACTCACTTTTCCGTTCCTGCGCGCAGCTCCTTGACCTCGCCGCCACCACCCGGTAAGTCACGTGCATCTCGACGCCGTTTCAGCGTCCGTAGCATATATTCCCTCCGCAGCCCCTCTTACCTTGGTCGCATTGCTTTTGCGACCCAAGCCACACAACAACCCAACCCCACCCTACCCTTGCGACGCGCCCAGAAACACACCCCGCCAACCCGTACATCCGTCATCACTACGCGTCGATCATTAAAAGTCGCGTGCGCGTCACCTCCAGCTCGCTAAGACAATCAGCCTGCAGTATCAAGCAACGCACATCATCTACAGCGCGCATCCACGTTCATCCCTTTCATGGCCCTATGGCACTAATGACACCACCACCTACCTTCGACAAGCCCATGCTCGACCCCAAGGCTGACGCGCTTGCGCCGACGGACGCAATGGCAGTCGACACCGAGGCTAATGGGTGAGTGCGATCTTATCTTTTCGCGTCTGACCGCGCGCTTGACTTACTCATTCGCCCAGCACACACGATGATCTCTTTGATGAGCCCGTCAATGGCACCGACGCCAGCGCGACCGAGGAGTTGAAGCCAACCACCAACGGCGATCACACAGCCTCAGACGTACCAGCGCCTGCAGTAGGACCCCCCGTCCAGTCTATTACAGATGTGTCCAGCGGTATCGATGGCATTGCGCAGTTCGTGCCTGATCAGACAGACAACAACTCGCTGTTCGGCGACGACACCGTGCAATCAGTAACAGAGGCCACCGAAGCGCCAACCTCGGACGTCCGCGACGAGCCTGCACCGACACCACCATCTGCGCCAACCCAAACTCAGGCGACGACTGAGAGCACACAGGAAGTACCTGAGACGCAGGTCGCAGCTTCCATCGAGCCAGCCTCTACAGACGCAATGGATACCACTGCCGATGCACTCGTCGACTCGAACACGGCGCCCGTCGACTCGGATACCGCGCCGCCCACCAAGCCGATGAAGGAGCTCTCGATTCAACCAGAGTCCACGACACCCGCGAAAGTAGAGCCAGCGGATCAGGCAATGGAGGACGTGCCACAATCTAGCAAGGTGCGGCCGCGAGAAGACTTCGAAGAGGGCGACGAATATACCGCGCCCGAGGCTAAGCGCACCAAGACCGAGGAAGCATCAAGCTCGCAGGCAGACATCAAGTCTGAGCTGCCAGCGCAGCTTGTACAGGCCAATGGTGCCAGCACGCCACGAGGCGATGGTACAGCTACACCTAGGGGCGTGGCTACTGTGATCTCGTCAGAGCCGTCAGGAGTGCATCGCGCTGCAGACTATGAGCAGTGGCCGACGACACCGTTGACGCAGGCGCAGAACAAGTTTTTACTTGAGCGTATAAGGAACACCAAGAAGATCAAGGTGTCGTTGGCTTTCAAAGATCCAGTCGACCCTGTTGTCCTGAACATCCCCAGCTACACTGAGATTGTGACAAAGCCGATGGACCTGTCGACGATGGAGGGCAAGCTGAAGGCGAACAAGTACACTTACGTGAAGGAGTTCATGGAGGATCTCGACCAGATGATTGAGAACAGCGAGTTGTTCAACAACAAGCAGCACCCGGTCACGCAGGCTGGGTACAATCTTCGGGCCTACTTTTTGAAAGGGATGAACAAGATGCCGAGGGGTGCCGTGGACGAGCCGGCGAAAGCGCCAAAAGTCAAGAAGGCGTCGGTGAGCGCGGCGCCAAAGCCAAGACCAGTGTCGAGGCCGGCACCGCCCACGGTGAAATCACCAGCTGCGGCGGCCTCTCCTCCTGCGGCATGGCCCCTAGGACAAGATGGCATGCCCATCATCAGGCGCGACTCGACTAGCGCGAACGATCGGCCGAAGCGAGACATCCACCGTCCGTCGAAGGATCTACCGTACTCGAACGCCAAGCCGCGCAAGAAGAAGTACCAGCAGGAGCTCAAGTTCTGCGAGAGCGTGCTGACGGAGCTCATGAAGCCCAAGTATCAGGGGGTCACATACCCCTTCATGGCTCCGGTGGACCCTGTGGCTCTGAACATTCCGTCGTACCTCAAGATCATCAAGAAGCCCATGGACTTTGGGACGATCGAGAGGAACTTCAAGAACGGAGTGTACCAGAGCGCCAAGGACTTCCACGTGGACTGCATGCTCGTGTTCCAGAATTGCTACAAGTTCAATCCCGAGGGCGATGCGGTGAACGCAATGGGCCACGAGATGGAGAACTTGTTCAACAGCTTCTGGCAGGAAAAGGATGCTTGGCTGGCACAGCACGCACCTGCTCCGGAGCAGTCTCCCGAAATGTACTCTGATGATGAGGACGAGGAAGAGGACGAGGAGGAGGAGGAGACGGACGCAGCTCAAGCGCAGTTCCTCGCCATCCAGCAACAGATTGCTGCGCTCAACGAGACAGCGCAGCAGCTGTTGAACGCGCAAAAGGCCGGCAAGCGCGCATCGCCAAAGGCAGCAAGCAAGTCGAAGAAGGCCAAGGCGCCAGCACCGAAGGTGAAGAAGAACGTTCCCCTGGCAGTGCCGCCTCCTGCGAAACCCGGCAAGCCCAAGGCCAAGGCCAGGCCGGCAGCGCCTTTGAGCTTCGCGCAGAAGCAGGACATTTCAGAAGGCATCAGCACGCTCGGAGATGGTGACATGCGCAAGGCGGTACAGATCATCCGGAACGGGTGCCCTCACCTCGCCAACGTGAACGATGATGAGATGGAACTCGACATGGACGAGATCAACGACGAGACGCTGCGCGAGCTCCTGAGATTTATCAAGTCGCTCCGCGGCCCCAAGGGCGGGGTGTCGGTGGCCGACGATGACTTTGAGCCGCCGCGGGCAGTGCACAAGCAGACGACTGCGAGCAGGCCGAAAAAGAACAAGCCCATGGGCAAGACTGAGCAGGAGGACAACATGCGCAAGATCCAGGAGAAGCTGCAGTCGTTCCAGGGCGGCGCGTCCGGTAGCAGCCAGTCCCCACCAGGTATGTTGTCAGAGCGTGATGGGGGTGACGAAGTACTGACGAGTGCAGCAGCGCACGAAGAAGAGAGCAGCGACGATGACAGCGGGTCGGAGAGCGAGGAGGAGTAGGCGCTCGCTACCCCTTGTGTCTAGCGTTTTCGTTCAATATTTTTCTCTGCAGCAGTCTTGCACAGGCACGCGGCAGTGCACCCTACACACGCAACACGCAACACATGCAACACACGCGACACACGCGGCTGTACAGTATCCTTTTCCCCGCGCGCTGCGCTTGAAAGCAAATGAGCGACGATGTTATGAGTGCGACGAGGCGTGTGTACTTGGAGTTGGATGGTTCGATTCGGAGGAAACACTGATTGGCGGCTGTGGCGGCTTGAAGATGGAGGAGGAGCAGGAGATGGAGGTGTACGAGTATGCTTCGCGTAGACGCAGAATAGCAGCAGCATCTTCATGTCTTGTCGTGTGTGTGTGTGTGTTGTGTGTGTGTGTGTGTGTGTGTGTGTGTGTGTGTGTGTGTGTGTGTGTTGTGTGTGTGTGTGTCGTGTGTCGTGAGTGTGTGTCGTGAGTGTGTCGTGAGTGTGTGTCGTGAGTGTGTGTTGTGAGTGTGTGTCGTGAGTGTGTCGTGAGTGTGTGTGTGTGGAGTGAGAGAGTGTGTGTGTGGAGTGAGTGAGTGTGTGTCGTGAGTGTGTCGTGAGTGTGTTGTGTGTGTGCGTGTGTTGTGTAATGGAGTGTCGTGTGTCGTGAGAGGGGTGGGGGTCACACAGCGGTGGCCCCGGACATGTACCGATGCGCAGTGCAAAGGATGCATGGCATGCTATGCCAAGACTCGCTCTCTGATCCGCTCGCACTTGTGTGTGCTCAAAGTGCGAGCCTGTTTGTCGTCGAGGCGTCGTGCGCGTGCAGAAGCGAGGCGTTGGTAGTGTGTATACACTGCACTGCACGACGGCTCTGGGGCTGCACGAGCATGGTCTTCTGCATCGTGGCGAGGGATTGTGGCCTGCGAGGGGCAGGAAGGGGTGACAGGCGGGGAGGCGTTGATGTGGTACTCGCACTGCGGACGGGTGTGTGTGTGTGTGTGTGTGTGTGTGTGTGTGTGAGTATGTGTGTGGGTGTGTGGGTGTGGGTGTGTGTGTGGGTGTGAGTGTTAGTGTGAGTGTTAGTGTGAGTGTGAGTGTGTTTTGGGTGGGTGGGTGAGCGCCTTGCTTGCACAAAGGGACGGGCGCCAAGGGGGGAGGATGAGGCGGGAGGAGGGGAGAGGAGAGGAGAGGAGAGCGAGGCGGGGGTTGGCGTGCGGTGATTCCTTTTGTTCTAGTACGCGAGTTTGGGGGGGGATAGGCGGAGAGTGTTTCTACAAAGCATGTGGAGAGTGGTGTTTTGCAGAAGCGCAGAGCAGTGCAGAGAGCGTGGGCATCTATGCCGGGCGGCTGACGGCTGACGGCTGACTACTAGCGGATCGGTGGGCGGTGGGCAGAGCTGCGTCACGCTACGCGAACTTCTCGAGCTCCACTCGACGACGCGCCTGTGTACCAAGAAGTACTGTCAAACCCACGCCCATCGCCGACCACGACCACAACCACGACCACGACCACGACCACGACTGCAATCGCACCCACACGCACGAATCGCACACAGCGCTGCGACCGAGCACAACCGCCACTGGCACACGATCCTCCAGTAACCATGGCGACCGTCCCCGTCAGCGAGGTCAAGAGCAATGCGCGCGAGAGCAGGACCGCCGCGCACTCGCACATCCGCGGCCTAGGGCTGGGCAGTGATGGCAGGGCGAATCCGACCGCCGCTGGGTTTGTTGGCCAGGCGGCGGCGAGAGAGGTATGTCTGCTCACTTGATTTGCTATATGCGCCCGCTTGCTCTGCTATACTGCACCCACGTGCTGCGCTCCGCTACGCAAGCTAACGCCCCCAGGCATGTGGCCTCGTCGTCGATCTCGTCAAGGCTAAGAAAATGTCGGGCCGCGCAGTCCTCCTCGCTGGCGGCCCAGGCACGGGAAAGACTGCGCTCGCGCTCGCCGTCTCGCAGGAGCTCGGCACCAAGGTGCCCTTCTGCCCGATCGTCGGCAGCGAAATCTACTCGGCCGAAGTCAAGAAGACCGAGGCCCTGATGGAGAACTTCCGCCGCGCCATTGGGCTGCGCGTCAAGGAGACCAAGGAGGTCTACGAGGGCGAGGTCACGGAGCTGACCCCAGAGGAGGCCGAGAACCCGCTCGGCGGCTACGGCCGCACCATTGCCCACCTGCTCATCACGCTCAAGAGCGCAAAGGGGACCAAAAAGCTGCGCCTCGACCCCAGCATCTACGAGGCCATCCAGAAGGAGCGCGTCCGCCTCGGCGACGTCATCTACATCGAGGCCAACACGGGGGCCGTCAAGCGCGTCGGCCGCTCCGACGCCTACGCTACCGAGTTTGATCTCGAGGCCGAGGAGTACGTGCCCATCCCCAAGGGCGACGTCCACAAGAAGAAGGACATGGTGCAGGACGTCACACTGCACGACCTCGACGTCGCCAACGCGCGGCCCCAGGGCGGCCAGGACATTATGAGCATGATGGGCCAGCTGATGAAGCCCAAGAAGACGGAGATTACCGAGAAGCTGCGCCTGGAGATCAACAAGGTCGTCAATCGCTACATTGACCAGGGCGTCGCCGATTTGGTGCCAGGCGTGCTCTTCATTGATGAGGTACGCTCTACATTTCATCTCGCCCACGACGTGCTAATCCTCCACCAACGACATTTCATCTCACCCCAACATGCCTTTATCCACCCCAACATGCCTTTATCTCACCCCAACATACTTTTCATTTCACCCCAACATGCCTTCATCTCACCCCAACACACCTTCATCTCACCCCAACATGCTCATCCTCCGCCAACGACATCCAACATGCTAATTCCACCAGGTCCACATGCTCGACCTCGAGTCCTTCACCTTCCTCAACCGCGCCCTCGAGTCCCCGCTCTCCCCCCTCGTCATCCTCGCCTCCAACCGCGGCACAACCCACATCCGCGGCGCCGCCAACCTGCCAGCGTCCGCCCACGGCATCCCGCCCGACCTGCTCGCGCGCCTGCTCATCGTGCCCACGCACCCCTACACCGCGCCCGAAATCAAGCAGATCATCGGCCTGCGCGTCGCCACGGAGAAACTCAACATCAGCGAGGAGGCTAGGGATAAAGTCACCGACCTGGGCGCCCGCGTCAGTCTCCGGTACGCGCTGCAGATCCTCGCGCCCGCCAGCGTGCTGGCCAAGGTTGGCGGGAGACCGGGCGGCGAGATTGCGGTCCAGGACGTCGACGAGTGCGAGGGCTTGTTTCTGGATGCTGGGCGGAGCGCAAAGGCGTTTGGCGGTGGCACAGAGGGGTATATTGCGTGAGGGTCGTTTTGTTCATGTCTGTAATAAAAGCACCACATGGTGCCGCGGGGGTCATCATCTAGTTCGTTGGCTGTCGAGGGTGGAATTTCACGATATTGAAAGCCGACCGTGTCCAAGATTTTGAAAATGACCATTTCTAAGATTTTGAAAACGACCATTTCTGAGATTTTGAAAATGGCCAATTCTAAGATTTTGAAAACGACCATTTCTAAGATTTTAAAAATGACCATTTCTAAGATTTTGAGAATGACCATTTCTAAGATTTTGAAAATGACCATTTCATAGATCTTGAAGACGACCAATTTCCAAGAATCTAAAAACGACCAATTCCCAAGATCTTGAAAGCGACCATCTCCAAGATCTTGAAAGCGACCAAGTTCGATTGGCATCGAACGTCTGCTCCGTTGCCACCCGAGGCCTCCGATTGGCGCGCATCCAAGTAGCCGACCGAGGTTGCCTCATCAGTCTCGAGCCTCAACTTTCTCTTGCCTCCCATTTGCAAGCCCCATATAAGCGCACACATGACAGTGAACCTCCTCGCAAGCTGGCCCGCTCTACTTTCCATCAGCACACTCGACTGCACACTCACCCACCGCATCCGCACCACACCCACCACAATGCTGCGCACACTCACCCAGCTGCCGCGCCAGCTCTCGCGCCGCGCAGCACCCTTCAGCACCTCCGCCACACACAAAACTGCCTTCGGCGGCCCCGCGCCCCCCCGCCTCCCCAAGGAAGACCAAGAAGTCTTCGAGAAGCTGCAGAAGCAATCCACCGGCGCCTTCTCGCAGCCCAAGCCCGACCCCGAGCCCACATCGCAGTCCGCATCGCAGCCCAGCACTATGCGCGTCAACCAGTCCCCCGACTCATCTTCTCCCGAAATCAGATTCGAGAACGGCAAAGATATCAAGAAGGGGGATGAGTTCCATCCTAACATGCGCCGTGGCGCGCCGCCCGAGTTCGAGGGCGATACGAATCCGAAGACGGGCGAGGTTGGTGGGCCGAAGAACGAGCCGTTGCGCTGGGGGAGTGGGGAGGGGAGGGGGGATTGGAGTTATAATGGGAGGGTTACTGATTTTTAGTGTGGTTGGAATTTAGTCTTGGGATGTGTTGAACGGGATGTGTTGAACGGTATGTGTTGAACGGGATGTGTTGACCGGGATGTGGGATCGAAGACTTGTTGCTTTGTTTGAATTTTGAAGCCTTTCTTCTGTTGTTCATGCAAAATGCTACGTCGTGGCGTTCTGCTACTCGACCAATATCTTCCATCACTCGGTTTCCCCGCCACGTGACAAGGCCGCAGCTCCAGCAATGTAGCAATCACCTCACGCTTACATGCACCCACACCTCCGAATGACTCCCTTCGAAGCAAAATCACGCAATTCCGTCCCAGCAGCATCCGGTGAAGCGTCGCGGCTGGCACGAATCCTCACATTTTCAAGGCGTGCAGCTCACAGTCCTACACCATGCAGCAGCAGTCCAGACCCCGCAGTCTGTCGTGCACTTCCCAACACGGAGGCGGCACGCTGCAGGCGGCACGCCACACGCGACCACGTGCAGAACTTCCACCAGTCTCACGATGGCCGTCGTGAATCTGCGTGGTGACCGGGCCAGACTTGATGACAATGCAGCCAGTGCCAATAGCGGGGCGCTTGGGCAGCACGTCTCGACGAGGCCGAATTGCGAGCTCGCTTGCCACTTCGAAAAGCAGCATCTCCGCCGTGTCTTGCACGGTGATGGATAGCGATTGAACGTTGTGTCAGGCAAGGAAAAATATGTTGAGCCTCATCGCAGAACGGATTTTGAAACACCGCCTCCGCAAACGCTCAGGCGTTCAGGCACCAGATGAAACTGGGGCGATGCCTGCAGTGTGCACGGCCGTTTCGAGCGTGGCCGTTTTTGGAGACGGATTGCCCGCTTGGGATCGTCAGGCCTATCGCTTGGCGGCTCACGAAGCTCAGCATGCCCCATCCGAGCACCCAAGGTCGAGCTCGACCTCATCGTGTGCCAGGCTCCACCTCGCATTGGACGTCAATGCACAGTAGAATTGCCTGTTAGGGCAAGTATAGCGTTTGTATTTGAGTGTGCTCAGGCTTCGGTGAGACGCAGTGCCGTTCTTGCACGCTCCAGGGATCCTCAAACCGGACCCCCGCTGAATACGATTCGTTAGTCTGGGCCGGCTGCACGCCGAAAGTCTGGATCGGCAGGGACCATACTTCGTGGCGTGCGATGACTTGAACGGTGGCTTATGGCTCCTGCATCGAGTGACTTAAGACGTGAACCCCCCAGACCCGCCGAGGAAGTCGATTCGCCAAACACCTGCAGAAGATAAGAAGATATAGGCTGGAGAACCGTCACCTTGGTTCGTTCACCTTGGTTCGTGTTGCGGAACCGCCTCCGACCATTGTCAGACTAACCGTAGGTAGGGCCTCATCTGGACTTCGGGAATACCGCGTCTCCATGATGGAGTAAACACTATGCGACCGGACTTGAAGCTTTCTTGTGCGTCTTGTTAGACGTTCCGTCAAACACCCACTGCTCTGGCCGGTGTTTCTATTTCCGGGATCATCTCTTCACGCACGCATCCACGGACTTTCTAACCGACCATAAGAATCGCTGAGACTGTTACGCTGGGAGACAGGTGGTTGACAGCATGATCCGTCTGCTACTGTATGTGGCTGCGCTGCTGCAGCTTGCAGCAGCTGTCAGCGAGACCGTCGACCTCGGTTACGCCAGGTACAGAGGGAAAGACATCGGCAATGGCGTGTTGAGGTGGGCCGGCATGCGTTACGCAAGGAGTGTGTCTCGAGTCGACGGTCTACGCTTCACTGCTCCACAAGAACCGCTGGAAGAATTGAACAAGGTCACAACAGACGCGAGCCAGGTAGGCTTTCAGCAACACTCTGCATTGTTCCTGCTGATTTGATGTAGTTCGGCCCTCTCTGCATCGGCACCATAAGCGACCTCAAAGCCGAGTTCGGCAGCAAATGGTCGGAAGACTGTCTCTTCGTCAACGTCTTTGCGCCCTCGAAAGCGACCAACACAAGCAAGCTCCCGGTCTATGTTTTCATTCAAGGAGGTGGCTTCAACACGAACGGCAATGCAAATTACGACGGCGCTGATCTCATTGACGCCGCGGGTGGAGATATGGTGGTCGTCAATTTCAATTACCGAGTCGGGCCGTATGGATTCCTCGCCAGCAAGGAGATCACCGCCAATCAGACACTGAGTCTGAACAACGGATTGAAAGATCAGAGGCTATTGCTGAAGTGGGTGCAGAAGTACATCCACGAGTTTGGGGGTGATGCCGACCACGTCACGCTCGGTGGAGCCAGCGCAGGGGGTGGTTCAGTCGTTCTCCAACTCACAGCCTTCGGCGGCCGTAACGACAATCTATTTCACGCCGCAGCCGCTGAATCCGCCGCCTTCCCACCCCTCCGCAACGTCGAGCAAAGCCAATGGCAATATGATGCCCTCCTCCAGCGATCCGGCTGCCCGGACCTCGCCTGCCTTACCTCCCTCGACGCGGTGACTTTCCAAACCGCGGTCCACTCGCTCAAGATCCCGTTCCCTGGCGGCAAGAACGCCCCAATATATTTCTGGAATCCGACGCTCGACTATGATTTCATCCAGGACTACACATACAACGAATTGAAGAATGACCGCTACGTCAAGCTTCCCACCATCTTTGGCGACTCGACAAACGAAGGCATAAACTTCACGCCCAGAACAATCTCAAACTACAACCGCGCCCGCCAATTCATCATCGACCAGTTCCCCGCCGCCAACTGGAAGAAAATCCGCGCCGAATGGAACAGTCCCATGAATGCACTCGCAGATGCTCGCTGGCGCGCGCTCGCGTCCGACGTGTACGGACACATCCGCTACAACTGCCCGAATCTGAACATGAGCTCCGTCTACGCAGAGAACAACACGTTCCCGACGTACCAGTACCGTTGGAATGTCGGCACTGCGAGCCACGTGGGCGAGCTGCCGAGTATCTGGAACAACGGGACCAGCGCGGCGAATGTCTTCATGCAGGCTTACTGGGCGAGCTTCATCCGTAGCTTCGATCCTAACAAATACACTGCCGAGTTTCTGGTCGGCAAGGGCAAGGAGATGGATAACCCCGAGTGGACGACTTTCGGGAACAGCACGGGCGGCCTGGGGAATAGACTGAGGTTCGCGGATGACAACCAGGTAGGGATGGAGACGGTTAGTTCGCAGGAGTGGCAGCGGTGCATGGTCATTACGAATATGGGGCTGCATCTAGAACAGTAAGTTGCCTCCTCGCTTTCCCGCGCTGCGTGGAGTCGTGCATTCCTCTTGGCGGAATGTCTGCTTTTGGTGCATTCCTGCGATGCCGCAGAGCCGCGTTCTTGGAACATATGTGCTGACTCTTCGATAGGCCTGCTAGCGCTGCCTTGCGTGTCCCGCCCCTTACTTCCTCGCTCTCCCTCACGGCCGGCATAATTGTCTTCGCACTGGCGCAGTGGCTTTGCCCCTGAACAGCAGTATCTGGAGCCGCATCGATGCGGCTGATGATTGAGAATTCCACCACCGAGATGCTTGTCTCGACGCCAGCAGTGCCGCCCACAGCAGGCGGTCGCGACTAGACAACCCAGCACCGTATGGCACCCATTACGGACCCATCGACGGATCCACGCGCGACATGATTCGCAGAGCACACCACCCACGCGGCCATCGGGCGCTTTGGAAGCTGCACTCGGGCCTGTTTCCCATGTGGTCTTGTAAGAGTGGCTTTTCAGTCTGCCCAGTACGACGGAACAGGGGACGTCGAAGTTTAAGTTTCGAGAGTTCTTGCAGAACCATCACGCGTGCTTCACGTGCGTCGATACCTGCCTTCACAATCCGATCGGGCAGATCTGGCAGGTCGATTACCGCGCCACCAGCTCATTCAGCCAATGACCCCGGGATGCAAGAAGAGCAGTGATGCTCAGTCACGCCTCCTTCAGCTGGCAGTAGAGACACATCTTGTGTGAACCAATATCAATTTATGTTGTACCTGCGTTCCCTGCCGCTTCTTTGAGCACGCTTTGCTTCTTGCCCTCCGGTCATCGTTCTGCTAGGCGCTGTTTGAATATTTCTGTTCGCACACCGTCAGGCACCTATTTGATTCACTGTGTCTCATCACTGCAGAGCCAATGTCGATCTTGCTGGCCACGGCCCTCTGGGCTGCGCTGTTGGCAGGTGTTGGTGTCTGTCATGGTGACGAAGACAGTGCACCGTGGACACACCGGCTGCAATGACAGCATGAATATGGGTGCCGGGATAGATGGGTCCGAGGAGAATGGACTGTCTGCTATCAGAGCTAGTTTCGGTAGCGCAGGAAGTGCAGTCACTGAGGAAGAGAACGGTGCGAGAGTCAACACAAGAATACAGGATTTCTAGGCCATGAGACACAACGAGGACTTCTGCTGGTACGTGTATCTTGACTTGACTGCGCCGGTTGCATAAGCAACATCATGCTCAGAACCAGCCATCAACGCACATAAGACACAATGAAAACCAGACAACCCGAGAGCGCGGTCTGAACAACTGAAGCGAATGCAACGTCGCTTGCACCCCCTTGCGTGATTCAGCCTGCGCCTCACACCTCATGGCAGTTCTAGATTGAAACAGTGCCCGCTAAGATGCAAGTATAAAGAAGCAACAATAACAAGTGGACGCCATGCCGGCGCCCGAGGAAGACAAAATGGTGGAACGCGGTAGGACGCCCAGGCGCGATAGAAACACAAAACAACATGGACAGACAAAAACAGAAAGAGTGCGGTAAACGAAAGTTCAGGCCTCACCAATAACACCAACAGCCCTCCAAGCCTCCTTCTTGCCCTTGCCAATCGGCGTCTGGTCGCGAATAGCCTGCGCGGGGATGCGGTACATGACCAGATACTCGCCGCAGTGCAGCCACCCATCAGCCTGTCCCGCATCCTTGCCCTATCATCGTCAGTCGCCATCCAAACCTCGTCTCGATGATTCCACACCAGGAGATCAGGACCCGTACCTTGAGCAAATCTCTTGCCCTGAACACGGGCCCCCGCGCAAAGTGCCGTGTGTCGACACTCACAACGAGAACCTCCTCGCTCCACATCTCCGCCCAGTGATGCGCTACTTTCTCCGCGTGCGCTAGTGTGTCGTACACGCTGATAAACGGACTGCTGATGTTGGTCTGCTGGTGCAGGTGTGCGAGACCGAAGCGGGAGAGCGCCGATGTGTAGTTGAGGATGGTGGTTTGGTTCTTCGCGCTGAAGCCCGTGGCGAAGGAGTACCGTGTTTGGGCGGTGAGGCGGTGCACGCGATAGACGACGGGCGGGATGGTTGTTGGTGGGGGTGAGGGGGTGGGAGGGATGTGGGAAGCCGGCTGGGCGAAGAGTGCTGTGGGTGTCAGATTTGTGGGGGACGGGGGTGGGGAGATGCTTACTAGCCATGGTTGGAGATGAGATGTTGGCTCGATGGATGAATGTATCTGCTTGGACTGATGACAATGCTTGAAGTCGGTTTACGTGGTGAGTGACAGCGGATGGAGTGTAAGCAGTGCTGAAGTGACTAGGATGACCGTCGAAGAATGCTGATACAGGGTGCGCTGATGTAGAGGAGTCCCAGGATTACTTTATACCTGTCATTGATGATAGATATCAGCCTCTGAGACTCCTAGTCCCTCTTGAAAGGCTGTCGAACTTCGCAGCAAATCTGATCACGGACATGCAGATACCCTTCCCCGTCCCGGAATAGATGGCTCCTGCCACGATCTGTACCTGTCCGGATGAGAGAATACGGTATCTCGCAAATGCTTCCCGCTGGCATTCGCTGAATGGCATCTGAAAGAACGGAGATTAGCTTGCTTGCAATCCATGAGTATTCGCGCACCCGGGTCGTGGAACTTCTGCCTTCTTGCTGCGATGCTCATTTTACAGTCGAGCCAGCCTCGTGTCTCGCAGCTCCGGAGCAGAGCCCACTCATAGCCGCCTGTCATGCAGAGCTTACTGAGTCGAGCTGTCGTTTCAACGTATGCACCCCACCGTACCTTACCGTTGGTATGCAGAGGCAGGGCCATGCGGCGTGAGTAGTGAGTGGTACGCAAACGTGTCTTCTGCGTGTATTCATGCACTGCTTAAACCCAACAAAGTGTCCCCCGCAGAAGCACTCCCATTTCAAAGTAGCCAGCTCCGAGTCATCACGTTGTGCGGGCGTGTGGTCGACTTCGCGCCTCTGCACAACCGGATACCGCTGCGGTCTTCAGTCCCAACGTTTCCATCTGTCCCAAACAATAGTCTCAACGGGAGCATGCGTCGCATCCGACTTGTTCAGATGTGACCTGGAGGCTCTTCACGTCCGTGTCACCTTTCGTGGTGAGATTGATGAGACTAGTCATGTCGCACACGCAAACGGCCACAACGCTATCACAAGAGCTGTGGGTAAGATTTGATTCGCCTGCCGTACGTCGTCGTCGCGGCAGCATACTTGAGATGCTCTGTGCTTTCCGAGTAGGCGAGCATGCATGCTTGAGCCTGTCTGCGCAGCTGCAATTTGTGGCAGCTTGCAGGCGGAAGGGTTCGCGCATGCCGGGGCTCTGTTCAGTCAGGGTAACAGAGATCGGCTGGCGAAGTAGCGGTGAGGATTATTCAAGTCGACAGTGCTCATCACTTCGATGGAACTAGATAACGTTCAGATGGGAGAATACATATAAGTTAGTAATTAATGGTCGGTGTTGCAAAGGTCGTCGGCACGTGGACCATGTTTGCTGACTAATCCGCGTGCAGATACCTAGTCCGACCTCCCATCATGAGGCCGAAAAGTTGAATGGCCACAGCAACGAGGCGCAACGGCAACAAAACGCATCAACACATCGGTAGGTACCCCAATCTCTTTTCCGCCGACTTCCAGAGACCCAATCTGATCAACACGCAGCTTTCTCGCTCGTTCAAAGCTCGACGTTCACTCCAAGCTCCGATTGTGCATCCTCAACACCGACACTCGATCTATCGCGCACACGTCAATATCTCCACAACTCTACACACAACCGCTCAAAATGTCGTACTTCAGGATAACACTCATGCGTTCCGGTATCGGTATGCCAGCCAAGACACAAGGTGTACTGAAGGCACTCGGCCTGAGGAAGCGCATGACGACCGTCTACCACCCCGTAACACAGTCTGTCGCCGGTCAGATCATGAGAATAAAGGAGCTTGTCGATGTCAAGGAAGTCGATCGCGCGTTGTCAAAAGATGAGCAGAAGGCGGCGAGGCGGCCAGCGCCGGGGTACTACATTGAGAGCAGGGCAGCACAGGCTATGAAGGAGATGTAGTAGGAAGCTCTATGTTGAGGGAGAAGAGGGAAGACATGTGCGCGACCAAGATTGATCGCTTTCTAGTTTCGGGCGTTATGAGGTGATGTACAGAGAATCCTGTGTACGATATATTCATTGTGAATGCGAACAGCTTGCGCCAGGCCTCTGAGCCTTCGACATACAGCGTGCCTTCGTTGTTCCAACAAGGCTGAAAAAGAAAGCGATAACCAGTTCAGGTATGGTGCCAGTCTTACGCGCTGTATCAGCAGGGACTGCGAGCCCCGCCAATCCGAGACGATGGTAAGCTCAGCCACATTCTAGGCTGGTCATCGTTCTGCTGTTGTGACGCTGCCTCTCTGAAACAGGTGGTAGATATACCAGAAGAACAGAGCCTTTTTGGTAGTTAAAAATCGCCTTTGTGTTACCACTGACCAGATACCACCATGTCTGCTGAGCTGGCAACGAATCAAAAAGCGCGGCCATGCCTGCCCTTTCGTGGAGTCACGAACGACAACATTCATTATCTGCCCCTCGATCCCGCAGCAAGAGATATACGCTATCTGAGGCTCCATGCCGGCTCAAACGAATACTCAATCCGTTGCTCAGGCTGCATCGCGCCAGTAGTATAGATTGGATCCTCGATGAGCTGTCAAGTATTTGTAGACCTCTAGTGCTTGATCGAGACGAGACCACTATCAAGAGCAACGTCTTGGCTATGATTCGGGTACCCTTCCCATTCGACCCCGGACTTTTCAGCCGCTCCCCTTCAGCGAAACAAATCGAACATACCTGGTTCTGGAGGCTTGCGTTCCAAGGATCATGGACACCTCGCAATGCGTATGGAGCGCCTCAACCGTATGTCACTACAGACAACAGACTCATCCTGGGAAGCAACGAGGGTCAGCCTGGAGACTACGTAATAAGAACGCCGGAAAACATATCGCTTTTCCTGATGGCAGCCGACAAGTAGCAGCAGGGCCAATGGGTAGGAGATTACAGGTTTGAAGGCCCCTGTGCGCTTTACCCGGGCGAACTTTGTCCAGAATCATCCAATGGTCCAGAAGAAGTACATAATCGCTTCACGTCTACAAGCCCCCGCAGTCACGAGGGTCCTCCGGTATCTTTCGATGGAAGTCATGAAGCGCGAAAACATTCTGTGTCTGCAGGTGACACCAGCCGTGAGACATCCTCAACCTTTCAGGCAGCAGACAACAAACGAGACTTCTCCGAGCCCGATATTCAATCCAGCATTGGAGTTGTCCGGGACATCTTCGACGGGATCGACGATGGTCAAGATCACCCCATGTTCGAGGACTACCTTGGCAGTGAGGAGTTTCTATGCACTGTGGAAGACATGGATCGTTCGTTGAGAGGCAACGATACTACTCCGTCAGTATCAAACGACGAACCTAGCGTCGTCGTGAGAACATTGCGACTATTGTCTCTGAAAGCTATGTTTATGGGGAAGGATGCCAGAGGTGGAAGGAGGCCCATCAAAAACATTCTTAATAGCCTAAACAAGATCCGGCATATGCAATCTTCGGACGCTCAGCTCAAAAACCATGCAAGCCAAGTACAGGGTCATCTCACGCTACAGGGCTATCGTAACGGTGACGCTCCTTTGTAAGCATCTTATGAATGCGTCGAAGAACAGAATAACACCATGTTCGAGGATGGACCAAATATCAAGGAACACCTCTCCAACTCAAGGATGTTCATGAGTCGCAGGGTCCCGAGGCTGCCCAGATAAATCTTTCATTAAATCCAGTCTCTCACTGCGAGGAAGTCTTGATTACAGTCTTGATTACAGTCTTGATTACAGTCTTGAGAACTGCTTCACTAGACAGCATTAGAAGGCACAAAGACACAGTACATCAGAATGCTCCACGTCAGCAAAAGGATGCGATGATCAGTCACAGCCCCATTCAATCAGTAGTAGACGAATCGTTTGAGTCAAACCCACTGCAGCCTTATCTCCATGACACGGCCTACGTGAAGCCGTGCAGGAAGCTTTGCAGAGGCACAAGGATACGACGTGGCCATCCCTCAGTGACTGGAGTGCCGGCGATCGAGCGCCCAGAGCGGCATACTGACAGAGCGAATATCGCAAAGCAGCCACGCACGCGCATTGTGGAGGACTATAGACCGATAGCATGAATGGAGACAATTGATTATGTCTTCCTGGATACTAACATGTGTTTTCGCTCGGCAACTCACCGAAGATACTGGCAATACCTGCACCCCTATGGCTTTTGCACTGTAGAGAGGCGATGAATACCCCCGGCTACACGAGTGACATGCCTCGTATACAAGAGCTGCCCGTCGTGGGGCCCAGTGAAAAGATCGGACCTACGAGCAGTTTCGCTGTTTGTAGCAGTCTCCTCGGATACCGTTCCAGGCACCTGCTTCATTCATACACTGGGGACTGCATTTTCATGATATCAAGTTCGTATTGATCGTGCCTGTGGCGGCTCTGAGGTCAGCCTCTTTGTGCTCAGCCGCCCAATGGTAATAAACTCCCGAAACAAACCGTCTCTTGAGGTCGCACACGTCTGCATCTTCTGATCGCGCGGACTATGTACAGCTCTGATGCTGTAACGTGTCGGTGCAGGGGTTTCCCTTGCTGATCCGTTGCGATGCTTTCAAGAGAAATCATTGGGGAAGCACTTCTCCTTTGCCCACAGCTTCTGGTCGTGAGTCAATGCATGTGCCTCCATCTGTGGTTTGTTGGTTGCGACAAGTTCTTTGCGGCAGTTTTGGCACTACACCACCCAAGCGGAGATGTTAGCAGTGTCAAGCCGCCCTTGGCTTTTGTGATTTGACAGCACGAAGCACGAGGGACATCCGGGATTAGATACAATCATACAATTGATGTTGGCTTGGGAGCCTTGACGGGAAGACCGTTGGCCTTGACCGGTGCGCGGGTGCCGGCCTTTTCAGCGGCCTTGTGCTCGCGCTGGACCTGCGCGTTCATTAGCGAGCTGAACATATCTGACCTTGCGCAGCGGCACAGTTTAGGTGTCACGTACTCTGGCTTTCTTAGAGATAGGCATCGTAGTAACTCGAAGTGGGGCGTGTTGTTGATGAAGATGTGCGTTTGTGCCTGCGCCGAAAGTTTTTCGAGGGTCCAGTAGGTAGCGCAAGACTAGGTACTGGTAGCGTACAAATTAGCGCCGCCCGCTCCGTCCAGCGCCAGCGCCCCAAACTTTCTGTGATGTACAAACACGCTCACGATACACAACATGCCCTCGAACAACGTGATATCTTCGTGCCGCGATGTCAAAAAAAGCACAGACCGCTCATATCCCTACTCGCGGCCACTCAGATTGCTCACTTACTGCGAACTTAGTGATATCCTGCAGCCAGGTAAAGTATCGACAGGGCTAGTTCCATATACGTCAACTCAATTTAATTATCATGCTTACTGTTACTATCATCTACCGGTATTATATGACGAGGCTTGTACCTCAGCAGCTATCTCTTGGAATTGATATTGCGTCATCGAGGAACGCTTCAACCGCGATCGTTCATGATGTCGTTTTCCAAGAGTGGCTCGCCTACGATTAATGCAACCACAGGTGACAAGGTGCTCCCTCTGCGATTCTGGTATTCAAACGATGTACTTTCAAAGTTGGCCTTGTACTTTGCTTCCCAGTTTGAAGATGTCTTGGATCCCGAGAAGCTTATCGGCAACTGGCACCTGATAATTGGGAGGGCGCTACAAGCGGAATGTCAGTGCTCCATCACACCAACAAAAGCGCTAGCGGCCATCGGACCGCAGACACATGTATTAGACAGCGGGCAAGATGGATATTCACATAGCTTGCTTGACGGTTGCCAGGGCGCCGAAGTCTTACGTCCCACACTTTACTAGGATGCAGGTATCTTTGAGAGCCTCGTGGCACACCCTGATCGACCAACAAAACTAGCGCAGCGGTTTGAAACAGACAACCCAGGACTATCGGCCCACTTGGTTTCCTTTATCGATGTGACCTTGGTAACTCTTAGCTTGGCAGCTGCAAAACTACAAAGCACGCTCGCTCGCCCATGCAATTTGATCATTGGAACCAGCTCATGTTCTCTCGGTCCAAATGCTCTCGTGCCAAATTCTTTGACGTGGACTTTTTCTTGGCTGTCACGAAGGTTGGCACACCAAGCAGCAAAAGGAGTACGAAAGTCGGGAGATGGAGTCTGGTCAAATGATGGACACACTGACGCTATTAGCCTCATGAGTGCTGACCGCTGATAGAGCAAGATGCGAATGGAGACTGGTGGGCTAATTGATCATGTGTGCGGAAGTATTGCCCGAGGTAGAGAAGGCGCTGAGCAGAGCTTGAATTGGTTTGCGCACATTGGACCGTCACGGGCTATGAGAAAACAATGCGTTTAGGGTATCTAGCGCTCGAAACCGTGACATGAAGCTGACGTGCGTGCTGACTCTTTCACCGCCAGGATGGATTCGCGTATTTCCCGTAACCCACATCAGACGAGACCGACGACGCGCTCCCTCTTTCCGTCTCGTGAGCATTACCGTCAGGATTAGCGGCCTCAGGTAAGATCTCCGTCTTACTCTCCGCAAGACTTGCATCGCTCTTTCGACGGCTATGACTCTGGATCTTGACCTCAGTCGTCTTGACGACGGTCGAAGGCAGCGCATTGCCGTTGCCTTTTCCACCACCAACGCGTACTTCCCATTCACCAGTACGATCCGATCCACGTGCCACTGAGCGCTGGTGTGTTGTATTGTTGCCCTTCATTGTGCCCAGGGCAAGGCCACCTGACTGGACTGCGTTGCTGAACGAGCGCGAGTCGCCGCTTCGAGCATTTCTTGTCAACTCAACGAGGCGATTGAGGATGCTGAATTCGAGCTTCAGCTTTACACTGTAAACTAGTGGCTTCCAGGAGGTCTGAATCTCGTAGAGATTGGCAAACTCAAGACCGATAATGCTGAAGTCCAGCAGCATGACGAGAATGTTGACATATATCAGGTGGTAGAGTATAGTCCTAGATCCGTTGTTGCCGATGGTCCTTTCCAGTCTGAGGAGTTTCATGGTCTCGTAGACGTAAAGACCAGAGATGATCAGTTCTTGGATGACGAAGACGGTGAGTTGAATTTTTTCGTAGATGGCATAAGGGCCTTGAAATGGCCCAGGGTTGTTCGAGTTTGCGCCGTATACCAAGACAATAATGGGTATATGCAACCATATGGCATCGACGACGATCATGATCAACACGGCCCGCAGCCGCTTTGCGTTGTGCATGACGATGTGCAACCGGGAGTACAAAACGACCGATTGACCGGAGATCATGGAACACCATCCTATCAAGATAATGGTTGCGTAGATATTTCCGTCGGTCGTCACCTCGAGGTGCTTGAGGAGATATCCGATCGAGTTGAACAGAATGCCCCATGTTGCGATGGTAAAACTCCAGAAATAGAGCCCTCTCCGTCGTTTGAAGGTGGTGAAGATTTTGACGTTGAGCTCAAGGAAGTTGTAGATGGCCACGCTGAGGAAAACCACTACAACGACCTTCAACACCGTGAAATCGGCCATGGTGGCACTGGCACGAAGTAATATCCAAGGATGGAGAACTGACAGATGGAGTGACGAGAGACCCTGGAGACTCCCCACTTTGCTTCGGCGGTCGATCTTTGAGCACGCGCAAACTTACTGAATGATTCGTGTTCTAGAAAGGGGCCTGAATTCGGACCGTTAGCCTACACTTTAATGCTATGCGATGTCCCCGCGTCGGGTCGTATGCCGCCTAGGTAGCAGGGGTTGCCATGCGTGCAGAATTTACCAACTGCAGGGTCTGAGGCGAAGGATGTGCACATTCACTGCCCAAATTACGACGGCTACCCTGCAGACCAGCATGCGGCCACACAGAGACCTCATGTACACGCCACTTCGGTAGCTTAGCGGACAGATGCCAATAGACATGAATCTCAAGGACGGATGGGTATGTTCTCTCAACTACGTGCTATTTTAGTTCTTCAACAGTGCCTGAAAATCAGCAAAGTCGGCGATCGAACCGAAGGCTAGGTGTGTGTGTCTAAGCGAAGCGCCTATTGTGTAAAGCTTGCGGATCCAGTCTTTCGTACGAAGTCTGCCGTGTGCCGTATCGAGAAGTCTGTCACAGGTGTCATAGGCCCTGCATCTTGACGCGGGATAATGCTGGCACAACTTAGTGTGTCGATATTGGAGGATTGAAGGATTGCTGCTGGCACATTTTATGTTGCGGCGGTTCGATACATAAGCCACCTCCCCTGCAGGATTGACGCGATGCAGACACGGCGCCGACATCTTCGACTCCGCAGCTTTGGGTGTCTTACGAGGTACGACGCCAATCGAGGGGATCTGATCGTTTGCGGCAGCGCCAAGATAGCCCATATTTTGGCGTGATTGGTCGTTGTGTCGATTGGTGGTCGTGTCGCTTTCCGGGCCTTGGAGCTTGAAAGTGGTGTGGTTGACTGACTCGCTCTTTGTCTGCGACCTCAGGCGGGCCACTAGAGAGCTCGGGGAACCGGGGCGCGGCTTGTGGAGTATCCCGTGGGGATCACTAGCTTGCGTAACGAGCTTGGCACGCGCTTGGAAGCAGCACTGTCCGAGCGACGTCGGTCCTTCTCTCATGCTTTGTTGCGATCAACACACATCTAGCGGGGTTTCCTGCAGTCAGCACAGCAGCAGTTCGAGAATCATTTGCAGCTACAGCAGCTCAACTTTGCACCTAGTACACAGGAAGGATCTTATTAGGGACTGTCGCGTCATGAACAAGCATCTCCCAATAAATTTTCACGACTCTCCTCGGTCTGTCTCCGCATCCTACACTGCGCTTTACGGGCCCTCTGCCGCGCACGAACGCCGTTGAGTTTAGCTTCTCAATGACCGCCGGATGCTCAAGCCTGCTCATAGCCTTGGCTGAGAGCGAATTGCAGGCTTCGTATGGAATGACGCGAGGCCTTGCCTGGGAATTGCCGTCCTCATTTCAGAGACTGTATATATCCTCAGGGTCCATCTTAGAACCTTATTCGTGACTTCCTCAGCTGTGTATGTCCTTTCTCTGAGGCGCTACACTCAGCCAAGTACAGACGTTTCACCCTGATCCCAGTTGCTTTTTCGTGTCAGCATGCCGTCCACCAACACGTTCTTTGCTGTCAGCGCAGCTGTCGGTTGTGCCTTGGCGCAGCAAGTACCTGCAGCTGCCCAGGTTGTGGATCAGAAGATCTTCAACGTGTTGGAGAATGTCCCGCCGCCCGCCATCGCGAATGCCACCACGGTTTGTCACCTCCACCTCAGATCAATCTCCACGTGACACCATGATCTGACTAGTTTTCAGCTGTTCGTCTGGCCTGGTGTTACCGAAGAGTCTCTATTAGCCAAGCCTTTTCACGTATACGACGAAGAGTTTTATGACGTCATTGGATCCAACCCGTCCTTGACCCAGATCGCCTCCTCAGAGTCGGACCCTATTTTCCACGAGGCTGTGACATGGTAGGCTCATCAACATCCAGCATAGAAGGACGCTCAGGCTAACACAATCAAGGTACCCCAAGCGTGACGAGGTTTTCTTTGTTCAGAACGCTGGTGCTCGCGCAGCGGGCACAGGCCTCAACAAGTCTTCCATCATTCAGAAGATCTCCCTCGCAGATGCCGAGAAGGTCCGCAACGGTACTCTCAAGGCTGCACCTGTGACCATTGTCAACACCACCAACCCCCAGGTTATCAATCCCAATGGTGGCACGAACTACAAAGGCAACATCATCTTCGCTGGTGAGGGCCAGGGAGATAAGGTTCCCTCGGCGTTGTATATTATGAATCCTGAGGCACCATACAATACGACTAGTAAGTTTCATCATGACCTAGCTCAGACCTAGACTAACAAAGCCAGCCCTCGTCAACAACTACTTTGGTCGTCAGTTTAACTCCCTGAATGACTTGGTTGTGAGCCCCAAGAACGGTGATCTTTACTTCACCGACACCCTCTATGGCTACCTCCAGGACTTCCGTCCCGTTCCCGGACTGAGGAACCAGGTGTACCGCTACAACTTCAAAACTGGCGCTATCACCGTCGTTGCTGACGACTTCACTCTGCCCAACGGTGTCACTATTTCCCCTGATGGTAACAAGGCTTACGTGACCGACACTGGCATCGCGCTCGGTTTCTACGGCCTGAACCAGTCCTCTCCTGCCTCTGTCTATTCCTTCGATGTCGCTAAGGATGGTACATTTGAGAACCGCAAGACCTTCGCCTATGTTCCGGCTTTCATCCCTGACGGTGTTCACACAGACTCCAAGGGCCGTGTCTACACTGGTGCTGGTGATGGTGTCTGGGTATACAACACCTCTGGCAAGCTCATTGGAAAAATCTACACAGGTACCACTGCTGCTAACTTCCAGTTCGCTGGCAAGGGACGCATGATCATCACTGGTCAAACCAAGCTGTTCTACGTCACTGTCGCTGCTTCCGGCGCACCTATTCAATAAGCCTAGGCCTCAGCCTAGACCTGTAACTATACCTATGACCGATATGCAGATGTACATAGACCCTAATAGACCACGACATAATGGTTAATAGTCTGCCGTCCTAACACTGTTCGCTCTCGCAGACCGCCCCACTCTGCACTATGCCGCGCTCCTATTTGCGCACATTACTTTTGACCTAGGTCAACAGAAATCGCACAGTGCTGTCCTTGAGATTATGGCCCATAAGACCGTGCCGTGCTTCGTTGCCCAACAGAGCTACGTCGACTTGTACGCTGTGCCTTTTCGCAGCGTTTGTCCATCATAGAAGCTGTGTATCCACATTACTGTCTCGCTCTCCATTCACAAGCCGCATGCAGGGTGTCTTATAAGAGCCCCGCAATCATGTATTTCAATTTTACGTTGAGGAAGAGATATTTTACATTCTGGCACTACTGCCGCATACCGTCTTACACACAAACAACCCGTCAACAAATGGCTGCAGATAGAAAGGCATATCTAGACCACCTGGCACGATGGCTGGATTATGAGGAAGAGTCAAGCACTCCGCCTCCAGTAGTAGATGGTACAGCCCTACCGCCGAAGAAGCCAAATCAACCTAAGCCGCGCAAGCGCGTCGACTCGTTTGTGGACGAAGCGCGCCGGGAGATCGCTCGTGATGTTGCTAAGCGGAATCAGATGAACGGAGCTACGCTTTTGAAGTATGATGCTGACCTGGCTACGGTTTCGCGTATGGAGATTGTTGCTCCGCTGCCATCATATGCGCGTGATGATGAGGACGAAGGATTTGCCGATGGTCCTTCGGAAGAACCTGGACTGATGCGGACTATGTCACAGAAAGTGAAAGACTTTCTGGGTATCCCAATCGCATCGTAGCAAAAGGCTTAACCTGAAAGTAAGCGAGCATTAAACTACCGGTAAAGTCAACACCTGCGAAATTCTCTGGAGATCTATCGTCTTTACAGTGCACACTATCTTCCATAACGACCTCCCTTAGGAGGCCCAAGTATTATCAACTCTTGAAATTATCATCAATAAGCTCAGAACAGAACCAAATTGTCGTTGACATTAAATTAGGCATGTGCAAAGGCAGACTGAACGAGGCACTAGTTGTCTTGAGGGGAGGCGCGACTGCGCCAACTTTCATCATCTCCGACGTGCATCCAACGACTGCCCAATTGACCAAATATTCCTCTTTCTTCCACGGCCTTCCTACTATCTACTCGTTTCAGACATGAGAAAGTGATGCTTAAACTGTCTGAGCGCTGTCCCTCAATCTAGCTGCACGTGCACAAACGGCGGATTATATCTACCTGATTCCAAGTCATGGAACCCAAGCTCCCTCAATTCCGCATCAGAGTCAGGGACGCAACCCGGCAGGACTGTTTGTCTCTGAACTGATGAGAGTCTACTGAGATGGCTACCATGCAGGAAGATGTCAAAGACAGCAAGTCGTTACTGCCTTTCAAGCATCGACCATCGGAATCGGACGCACCCGAGAAGCAAATGCGGACTCATCAAGATCCAGCGGTGTGGGGTTAGAGAGCCTATCCAATCCGAGCTTCGAGACTTTCCTCAAGCTCAGCATAGCGGCCAATCGTATACTGCGCTCTCCTACACGTGGGTCGGTCCTGATGGCACTCACCTCATCTACATCACCCACCACTCGGAGAGGAAACATGAGTGCCGGCTGACAGTCGCGAACAATCTGTACGAGATCTTGCGCTACACTGTCTACATGACAGACTCAGATAGGCCAAGTAAAAGTCGCAGATATCACTGTTTGTGGTGGATCGATACCTTTTGCATTGAACACGACGAAGGGAACCCCGAGGACATGCAAATCCGATCCATTCCGGAGAAAAATGGCTAGGCATACGAGATATTTGCATGGATTAGTCTAGGTAACGCGGGTACCGACAGAACCATTGTGCTACTGTATGCAGCAACACGTAATTACTACACGGATGCTGGCTCGCCGAGGATGAAGACGTAGGAAGTAAACCTTGACGCAGTTGAACGTTATTTACTTCAGACGCTCTCGCGACCTTCCTGGCGCAGACCATGGATTCTGCAGGAGCTTATCATGTCACAGCAGGCTACGGCGGTCTGTGGCAGCAGTGACCCAGCATGGCCGCAGCTAAACACATTTCCCGCTCACATAGCTGTCGCGAATCCAGCATCGCCACCTCAACTCCAGCATATCCAATGCGAGATTTGGAAACACCAGCCGATCGTTCTGGTTGCTGGAAAATCTACCGCACACAGGCTCCGAAACCTAATCTCGTCGGGCTCACCTTTCTTTCCGCCCAGTCTGAATGCGAGAGGGACATGAAGGAGCACATCCCTGCCCTGAGGCTGCTGGGCTTAGCAGGGCGCGGGAACGGGCGCGACATTAGGCCCGAACCGAACGCCCCAACTGCCCATGCTCGATGACAAGTCACGCCACAACAGCCATGGTGCAGGATATGCGGGATACCGAAATGATGTCGCGGGTGCGAAAGTAGCGTTGCGAGCACCCGGCCGAACAAGTCCGTCACGATCAACACACCACGCCACGCCATGCTGTTCATCGAAATGCCGGCTGTGATTGTTATCATTACGCTCCGTCGTTATATTGCGGCGTTGTCGCCTCTATACTGTGCGACGACCCTGTCATATCTACTATCGACGACCTCCCACAACAACATGGTATGGTACTTTACCCGGCCCCGGGTCCAGCCGCGCAAGAAGGCGTGGCACATGAACAGAGCTGAGCGACGGTCGATGCGCATTATTGCCCAGAACGCAGCGTTCCAGATGCTGCTGGCGATGTCCTTCTGGGCACACTTCGTTATTGCTGTTCCGCTATGTCTATTTGCTCTCTTGTACAACGCTGCCGGCGAGATGTACAGGGAGAAGGACCTGTAATACATGGTCCCAAGACGCAATTCGACAGCGAAATCACGCTGGGGGCATGTTCGATGGCAGAGTGGACATGACGCACCTACTCCTCATGCGAATATATGTTTGCCGACATCACTGCGAACGCGTCGCGCGGTGCAAGGCAACGTCGAGATCATCGTGGCGGTAATATGAAAGAGCAAAATGCATGGTCACACACGAGTCCAAACAGCCCCATTACCAACAGGCAAACGCAATAGAGTCAAATGGGTATATCATCTATCACATCCTCACTAGCTCAACTAGATACAAACGAACCCCGCACCATCTTCAAAATCAATCTACAAGAAGAGCGCGGCGACGGCACCAACACCAGCGACGAATCCGCCGACCTTGGCGTGGCTAGCAGCACCAGTGAACTCGGAGACGGGCGCGCTGTAAGCCCCAGTGCCGGACGGCGCAACGGTGCCGACCTCAGAAGCGAGGGGAGTGCTGGCGCCAGTGGGGGCGACGGGAGGAACCACGACGCTGCCAGTGGGGTAGGGAGCAGGCGCGGTGACGGCAAGAGAGGCCGGGGCGCTGGGGGTGTGGATGCCCACAGAGATCGTCCTGGGCGCGGATTAGTATCGAGGAATAGACGAATGCGGGGTCAAGACTTACTCAGTGACGGTGACAGTGACGGGCGCGGAGCAGACCTCGTCGCTGGACTGAGCAGCGACGGCGGCGATGAGAGTAGCGGCGATGATGGAGAACTTCATTTTGCTTGTTGATTGAAGATAAGAAGGATGGAAAGGGTATCGTTGAATGGTAAGCTTGGAAAGGATATGAAAGGTAAAGACCGTGGGGTTGTAATAATGAGTGGCTAACAGTTCAGAGACTGAGAATAGATGTTCGTCTTGCGATGATGAGGAAAAACACTGGAATGCATCTTCTCCGCCTGATATATGTGCCACGAAATGAATTGCGCGTCCTGATCGATCCCATGCTGCGTCGACGAGGAGACCCACCCGCTGCCTGGGCATTGCAGGGGTCAAGGAGAGGTTGGAGCTGGCAGCTCAAGCATTTTGGCGATAACGGAGATTGGGTTAATGATCGGCTCTGGGTACAAGAGTGGCTTCCCGCTCTTTCTGACTGACTCTCATCTTAGAGCTTCATGGGTGACGACGGCAGCCTCACGGTGCGTATGCAAGTCGCAAGCAGCATACCTTACCAGTGTGAACAACAAAGGAGGTGGAGCTCATGCTTTGATGTCATCGTGGACGCTCCCTTTCTTGGAACAGGCCCGGTCGTTGATCGGAATGTCGAACACGCAAACAAACAGCCAGACAACGTGGTGGTTGTTTCGAAACGCCCTCGTCGCTGCAAGGAAAACCCTGAGATGAAGCAATCTGATGAACCGATCTGAAACAGCCGCTTGCCGAGAGTGCAGCGGGGACGTAATGTCAAAATTCGGCAAAATTGAACAGGACCTTAAGGCGACGATCGAATGTGATGGTTTGCTTTGCTCATGTCCTTTGATTGGGGCACAGTTACGCGCACACCGTGGTTGTGGAAGGTGGTGAGGTTTGATTAGTCCGAGACCGAGAGGAAATCTGGGGTGTTGAGATTGCGAATTTCAGCTGACTCGTACAACCGGTGTGCTGCGACTACATCCTGCACTCACCTCTCTCGCGTCTACATCAGGGTCAGCTCTAGTTGCAAGTCAGCGCCCGAAGAGACGTGAAGTAGGTATCATCGCAATTGTCATGTTGGAAGAATGGCGAGGCTTGATCGACCGTAATCGTATTCGCTACGCTAGTGCCGCCTTCCAGTTCAGCAGGCGCGTGCTGAAACAAAAGCGCAAGGCTGACGTTTTTCGTCGTTCGAATGAGGTCCGAGCGACATCTTCGAGTACCACGCAGACTATCCGTGTTGCACCTAACCACGCTTGCAGTACATGATCGAGATCTTTGTCTTGTTGCAATTCGACTCTGCGCATCAGGTGCCCAGGATCATTCGGCTGAAATGCGGATAGGTAAGAGCGCCCGCAGCTCACAAGCAACACATGTCGATGCTGCTACGAAGCTGAAGCCACTCATTCCAGCCTACGAAGCAGCTGTGCAGCCCATGTAAACCCTCTTGCATGTCGTCTCCCTTCGCCATAATTGAGAGCTGGCGGCGTACCCAACAAGGGCAAACGCCTCAGGCAGACGCATGTAGCGGTATGGGTTGGCAATGGGATATGCAGTCTGTCATGAAGTAGGGAATGAGAATGCAACACCCCAGCGGCTCTGTGGGAACGGATCGCGAGAGCCACGGCAGCTGCAGTGCCGCGTACGTGTGTTCTTGACAATATCATGCGTATCATCATCGCTATCTTACTTGACGCGCCCCATGATCGGATCCGCAGGCGCATCCAGATCCTCGACGACCTGCGCGGCTTGCGCCTTCACCGCGTTCAACAGACCGCGATCAAAATCATCTCTGCTCCTTAATACGGCCTCGACCCAGCTGATGTGCACCTCGCGATAGCTCGCCTTGAATTCCTCATATACACCGGGGACAAGACTCTTCTCGACCTCAAGCAGGCGCAGGAAGAACTCGACCGCACGCCAGCGGCCCATGATCTCGCGGCCCTGGTCGCCGTAGCTGCGGAAGAAGTCAAACGCCGCGACCAGATCGTCGCGCAGCTTCGCCGCGAACGCGTCGGCGCGCCGGAACTTGACGCCCTTGTTGCGCACGGCGCTGAGGTACTGTACCAGCAGCTCGTCGGCGAGCGAGTCGATGAGCAGGTCGCGCAGCGAGCGGTGGACTTGCTCTTCGTAATCGGCGAGGTAGTCTCTGAACGTGATGATGATGGATGCCATGTCGGTGCTCTGGTACCACAGCGGGGTGAAGAATTTGGACAGAATGGGGCGGAAGTCGGTCAGGAAGATGAGCTGGCAGAAGGTCTGGATGCAATGGCTGGAGATGTCGATGTAGCCGTTCCTCAGCTCGTCGAGCTGGGGAGCGAGGCGGTCGGAGAGGTATTGCGGGGAAAGCAGCGGGGTGGCCTCTTTTTCGAAGAGCGTGACGAAGCTGGGCCGTCCGAGGTCGAGGTCGGCGTCGTCGATGCAGATGATCTGGTCGTTGGCGAGGGCGATCAGCCATTCTTGGAAGACGGGGACTGCTTCGCCATCGAGCTGGGGGGTCGGGCCCATGTACTTGTCTTTTTCGTCGTCGATGAGCGTGGTCCAAAGACGCTGGCGGGTGGTGAGTGCACGGATCATGGCGTCGACGGTGCCTTCTGCTACGTCGGCGCGCTCGCTGCTGGCAGCGACAGACAGGTTCTGAGACAGCATGGTCCATACGTCGCCCAGCGAGCGCGTCTGGAAGATGCCGTCTGGGTTGACCTCGTAGGCGTTGCGGTCTTGGTCGAGGAACGACTTGCGGTCGCCGGAGTTGATGCGGTCCATGAACTGGTCCACGGCGTTGATGATGACCTGGCGGTATGTGCGGATCAGCTCTGGGCCGCGGTTGTCGATGACGTGGGGCTCCAGGGCTTCTTCGGGGAAGCCCAGCTTGTTCATTTTCGCATAGTACCTGTCGACCCAGTTGATGACGGCGAGGAGGTACTGCGGCCCCAGGCCGTCGTCGTCGGCAAGGCTCATCAGGAAGTCGTGCATCTGGCGGTGGTAGATGTTGGTGTAGGTCTGCATGATGTTCCACTTCTTGGGCATCAGGTGCACCATGCCCAGCTTGACCGTGTTGAGGTTGTTGAAGTACCACTTGAAGTGCTTGTCGACCTTATCCGGGTCGTCGTCGAACTTCTCACGGGCCTCGGCCATGTTGGCCTCGCAGACGTACTCGATGGCCTTTGTGAACTTGTCCTTGTAGCCGCGCAGCTCCTTGGGCCCCGCGGTGATGGACTTGAAGCGCGATGCCAGGTCCTTGTACTCACGCTGGGCATCCTGTAGGGCCTTGACCTTGGCGTCTGTCTTCTCCTCGTCCTCGACGATGACGGCGAGGCGCACGACGACGCCGTCGTTGCCGGCCTGGACGAGGTCGATCAAATTGATGCACGCCTCGCCGATGTGCTGGTCGAAGCGCTCGATCACGTCGTCGAGGCGTGCAAAGAGGTCCTGGACGGTGGCGCCGTCGTCGAGGGCCAGGTTGTCGAGCAGCTCGGTGGAGGCGTCCTCGGTACTCTTGATCTGGTCCATGGCGACGTCGCGGATGTCGCGCAGCTGGGTCAGCCCGTAGTGGATCTGCAGCAGGTTACGCTGCTCGGTGGGGTCGGCGTCGTCCTGGTCGAGCAGGAACTCGAGCTGGGCCAGGCGGTCGTCGAAGGACCGGATGTCGCGGCGCATCTTCTCGACGCTCTCGAAGTTCTTGTGCGTCTGGGCAACGACATTGATGTGCGGAAAGTCCTGAATCATGTTCTGAGCCTCGGCGCACAGCTTGTCAATCTTCATCATTTCCTCCTTGATCAGGCCGACGGTGCGCTGGCCGTCGGTGATGCTGGTCATGCCCGCCTGCGTCAGCTCGAGCTGCGCGCGCAGGCCGTGGCGCAGCTGCCCGTCGACGGCCGCCTTTTTGCGCGAGAACTCGGCCTTGAGCGCGGGGATCTTGTCGAGGTCCTCGGGGTGCCGCAGGAGCTGCGCGAGGGACTCGACGTCGCCCATGGTGATCACGTGGGCAGGCCGGGGGGTGGTGGTAATCGTTCAGGTCATGTATGGTACGAAGTATGAAGGTAGTCGTTTACGTGTCGGGATCATGTATGGTATGGAGACTGTCGTTCACGCGTCGCGCTGTCATGTATGGTATTGAGTCTGTCAGTACCGTCTGCCTCCGCACAGGCCTCAAGGCTCGCAACTGGTGTGCATGTCCTGCTCGAGCGGTCGGCGGTCGACGTTGCGGAGCTCGCGGCACCCCCGAGCTGCCTAACCCTAAACCCAATCGGTAACCCTGCAGGCCGCCTAGAAATTCCCCGCCACCATCCCACATTTTGCCCGGCGACCCCCCCCCCCCCCTCTCAGCCCTCACACAGACATACGCACACAAACAAACACACCATTCTCCAGCATGCCCGACGACGACGTGAACCTCTACGACGAGATCGAGATCGAAGACTGCACCTACGACGCGACACTGCAAATCTACCACCACCCGTGTCCGTGCGGCGACCGGTTCGAGATCAGCATCTACGACATGCGCGACGGCGAGGACATTGCGCGCTGTCCAAGCTGCTCGCTCATGATTCGCATCATATTCGATCACGTAAGTGCCTCCAGTTCTCCATTCATTTGAAAGAGCAGGCCGCAACAGGTCCTGTGCAGGGCAGAGCAACTCGCTGATACGTGACAGAGCGATCTGCCGCAGGACGAGGATCATGGTGCGAGCGAGAAGGTGGCTGTTGCTGCATAGGGAATTGTGGGAGTGCGTGGAGTGCGTGGACATTCGGTGCGTGGAGACTCGGTGGGCGTTGCATTGCCGGCGTTGGGATACCATTTGGTCTCGCAGCAGACTTTGATTTAGGCTATGGGCTCGTTATATCATACATCCCCCCCCCGGGGGACTTTTCTCCACATGTCGCGCTCATGGCTACTCAGCCCTACCTGGGCACATCGTCGTCGACCTCGTTGTCAACCGCCAGCTCCTTGCGGATCACGTCGGTCAGACTGGTGCCGTCGCGCAGGTACACCCAGTCGCCCTGGCCGCCGCCTTCCTTTGCGTTCTGGCCCTCCTGCAGCACCACCCAGTCGAAGCGCTTGGGCCCCGAGATGGGCGAGCTGAGCCAGATCTGCTTGTTGGGCGGCTGCTTGTTGAGCACGTAGCTGAGCTGCTTGGAGATGAAGTCGACTCTGAGCACGCCGGCCTGGTGGTGTTAGCCTGCGACTGCGATTGCGACTGCCACTGTCGCTGTTGAGCGTAGGACGAACCGAGTACTCGACCTCAATGTCAGGGTTCTTCTCCTGCGCCTCCTCCAACCGCTCGACCAGCTCGTTCAGGTACTCGTCGGCGCGCTCGTGGAATTCCGTCGTCGACACGGCCGTCGGTGCCGTCGGCGTCTCCGTCTCCTCGGACTGCTTGGGCGGCGGGTTCTCGCTCTCGGGCATGATGCCGCGCGCGCTGCTGCTGCCGTGGAAGGCTCGCACCGACGCCCTGCTGGCGCTGACAGCGGTAGCTCGGGCAATGATACAATTGGCAGGCGTCGCGGCACGCAGAGGCGCTGCGGCAGCACGGCCGAGAGCCAGAGATGCAATTCGTGTGACAGTCTTCATGTCGATGATTCGCTTCTGATACAATGTGCGATTGATGGGTGGTTGCAGCTCCGAGGTGACCAGTGCCGAGTAGGAAGTGAAGAGTGCAGCTGCCCAGGAGCTGGTGGAGCTCCCCCCAATCGATAGCGAGCCATCACATCATAGTTACCCTGCACGTCCCCGCAAACACTCTGACCCGCAGGCACCTTCACATGCACGCACCATGATCAACGCGGTGCTCGTCTTCAACAACGCGGGCCAGCCGCGCCTGACCAAGTTCTACACGCAGCTGGAGACGAGCGTGCAGCAGCGCCTGATCAGCGAAATCTTCACCCTCGTCGCGAACCGCCCCGCCTCGGCCTGCAACTTCCTGCCGTGCGCACGCCCATCCTTTCCATAGCCTCATTCCCACCGACTGACTGACACGACAGACTCCCGCCGCTCCTCCAGCAATCCTCCAAATCCTCCACCCCCTCGACGCCCCACAACGACACGCCCTCGCTCGTGACCTACCGCCACTATGCAACCCTCTACTTCATCGTCATATCGACCTCGACCGAGTCGCCCCTTGCGCTGCTCGACCTGATCCAGGTCTTCGTGCAGGCCCTCGACGGCCTGTTCGAGAACGTGTGCGAGCTGGACTTGATCTTCAACTTCGAGACGCTGCACGCAGCGCTTGGCGAGATGATCGTGGGCGGCGTCGTCGTCGAGACGCAGCTGGACCGTGTCATCGAGGGCGTGCAGAGTCAGGGGCGCGTTGCGAAGAGGCCGGTGAACGAGGGCAAGTTTGGGAGTGGGGGCGCCATGGGGAGGGGTGGGGGGCTCTGGGTGGGCCGGTAATGGGCGATAGTCCTGTGATCCTTTATGTACAACAGTCGTATGGCCTGGACCAGTACGCGACCACCTCTGGATTCCATCTGCGTGTTAGTGTCGAAGTGACGCTGACCGAACACAGCTCTCTCTTTTAGCCCTGAGATCCTACAAGGTCTCATTGCGGATCGCAGCACCAAGAGGCAGAACAATCAACTTGCAGCACCTCCGCCGCAGACACAGGACATTGACCACAGCACAACACACCGCTCTTCACCCTACCCTGCACCCCGTTCTCACGCCTCCCTCCGACCAACATATACCCACACCCCCTCCCTCTCGCGCCACCGACTCGCAAACACACACATCCTCGCCCCACCAGCCCTCTCACCCTCGCCCAACTCACAGCTCACATCCAACCCCCACTCCCCACACCCCACATCCCACCTCCAGTCCGTCCAGCTACCGAGCCGCTGCTGCGCCTCATCCGGCCCCAGCGCCGAATCCGCCATGTTAGCATGCGTCCAGCATTCGCGCCGGGGATCAAAGCGCCACCGCGAGAGATAGATGCACGACTCGCCGTCGTCGGTGAAGAACTCGCGCCACGCCGGGTCCCACGTTCACTCCCTCCCCGCGAGCGCTGTTCGCGGCGTGAGCTCAGAAGACGGGTTGCAGCGCGCGACTATGTCAGCGATGAGCCGCACGGCTGTGCTGAGGTCCGAGAGGTCCAGGTAGTCCGTTGAGCAGGGTATGGGGGTGCGTGGTAGCGCGGGGAGCCACTGGTTGCGCTCCTGCAGCGTGGTCTGCAGAGCTGATAGCCGGGCTGTGAGGGTGGACAGGTCGGCTTGTATTTCACTTGTTGGTTTTGCGAGGGAGAGGATGTCGGTTGCCGAGGTGTTGTCGAGGAGGTGGCCGATCTGGGGGCGTTAGTGGGCGGCTGATGGACTGTGTGGTCGGGGCTGTTGCGTACAGGCTGGGTTGGGTCGAAGACGATAGCTTGTTGCTCATGCGTTATCTTTTGCTGCACGCTGCGGATCGTCTCTTGCAGGGAGATGATGGTGTTGGTTAGCTCTTGTGAGATGTTTGGTTCCGCGGCTGCCATGGCGGAGAAGTCAATCAATGTACAAGTCAAGTCACAGCGAAAATTGCTATAGCATCTGGGAGATGTGTTGTTGGTGGGACGGCGCGCATGGTGTGATGGATGTTGTTGATGAGGCCGAAATCTTGAAGTAGCGGCTTTCTCGCCACCTCTAAATATGGTTCCATAATGATCGCTCGAAATCTACGAGCAGATGCGGTCCAGCACCGCTGGCGATACGCCTCGAACATGTAGTGCGCGAGATCGATGAAACGCCCTGTTGTATTCCAGATGGAATTGGGTCGTTTGGCAGACACATGAGCAAGGTTTAAAGGTGGTGGCAGCAGGTGTAGTAACTACCTAGCGCTATCCGCTTGCTTCCTTCCGCCGCAGCTCGCAACCGCAACTCCACTCTTTCCCCACCGCAACTTCACGAGCGCCATGTTTCGCGGAGCCAAGATTCCATTTCCTTTTGCGCTGAAAGACGGCGAGGTCTGCAGCTTTTGCCAGTCCAATGTCTCTAATGAGAGCCTGCGCAAACCCCTGGAGTCCGATGTGGGATACAGTGCGGACGTCAAGTACACGCAGACATGTCTGGGAATCTACAGGGCCCGTCGAGAAGCAGGTGGTGTCCGAACGCTGCCTTTCCATCTGAATGAATTATTGCAGGGAAGACCTGGTTGTTCTAAGCGAGAACACTAAGACAACAACGTGCTAGAACGCTCTCACGACGCGATTGCTAGGTCAATTTGATAAAGCTCACAAGCACTGAAGAGGAGGTGATTGTTTAGCATATATTAAAGCTGGACAAGCAAGTGTAACGACGCAGGCAAGAAGAGAGATATCCGGGATAGGTGTGAATCCGCTACGAGGCATATGGGAGTGCTGGGATGATAAGAACACTAGGATATATTCTCTACACCTAACGTAGATTATCACCGAGCCAGCCATATCACTGAACCGGCCACTTTCTCTTGGCACAACTAACACAAGTTACTGCAACTATAACTAACGTACCTCACGGGTTCGTGCACCACACAGGTTCGTGCACCACTTTTGCCAAGCCCCCACCAAAACCACCCCATTCTGGCGCAAAACAGCCCACTTTGGCCCTGTATAGAGCAATATAACACGAGATATTATTCAGAGTCTACTTCTACTGCTTGCTTACACGTACGCGCGTTATGCCCAGTCTAATTGCACTGTCTGCAGCGCCTTTAAGTTGGCTCACCTCCTTCAGCGCGTACCTGCTTCTTTGCCTTCTTCCCATCACTACGCGCCCCAAACTCCTTTAGAGTAGTTAGACAAGCTCTATCCTTAACTATTAAGGTCCCTTCTGCCTGAACCTGCTTTCTTTTATGCAATCTACGTTGCGTAGCAGCCTTGTTTGCCGCTTGAAGCTCTGCAATCTCCTTTTGCGCCAACACTAGCTTGTGCGCGATAATCGCTGCCCCCTTTAAGACCTTCTTAAAGGCCTCCACCATAGACGTTAGTAAGCTATCTATATGCTTCTAAATCCTTTCCTTAACAAGCGTTAATTGCAACCCTAGTTTAAGGGTATTGCTTAGGGTTTGTGACTGCTAGGACTTAGTGTTAATAGGCAGTAGTAGTAATAGAGTACGCAACTAGACGTTAAGGGCTGTTATAACCTGTTCTAGGTTAAATAGGACTAATCTAGCGCCTTAAAACCCTCCTTAGATATTACTAGAAGTAATTGCTGCATTATAGGCGCGTATAAAGCATGGTAGGAACTCAAGTTTTGTAATGTAGGTGATCTAGTTGCGCATAAGATCTTCAGCTTGGCGCCTGTACGCCTTCTTTAAAGGGGCAAAACATCCTATATCAAGAGGCTGCAGGAGGTGCGATGAGTGCAGAGGCATGCAGATAGTGATAATCTTGTTCTCCTTGCAGTACTGCTAGAAATCAAGCAAGTTGTGGCTCTTATAGCTGTTAATAATAAGGAGCTAATAAGCGCCTATAACCCTCCTCTTTGTATACTTATTAAAGTGCTTTAACCACTGCAGCCTAAGCTTATTTATCGTCCAGCCATTCTTAGAGACTGCAATAACCTAGTCCTAAGGCAGATTCTCCTCCTTGTACTAGGCAGAGAGGTGATAGCAGCCCTTGAAGATGATGAAGGGTAGAATAGCCTACCCTGTTGCGTTGATGCCCTAGATAACTATTGTCCACTCCCTATTGCCTTACTATATTACCTTTAGCCTTCCTTGTCTCTCTAAAGCTGTAACAACTACCCTAGTTAATATCTAGCCTATTATAAAGCCTAACTTGTTAAAGTTATACGTGTCTTTATCCTAGATACTGTACTTGGCTTTTATATTAGCTACTAGGCGAAACTAGCCCTAGATAACCTTAGGATCCTTGCAGAGTGCTCTCTTGTAATTGTACTTGTGATTAAACTTTATTGTAAACTTAGGGCGGTGCATAACCTACGTACTAGGCTAGTTTAAGCTAACCTGGCCTAGATTGCGCTCTGCGCGTAAGGAATTGGCCATATCAGCTACAGCTGCAAGCCTGGGGGGGAATCCGCGCGAGATGAGGTCAAGTATATGCTTAACAACTACGCCCTCCTCAGTCTTTGTCAGATTCCTTGATTTAGGCCAGCGATCTGCTTGTGGAGTCTGTCCTGCGCGTTAGCGGCTTAGTGTTGTATGAGTAACTTTGTAGATAGCTGCAGCGCGTTGCAAGGAGAGTGTTGCGTCTTATTTAAGAGCTTGAAGGGCAGTCTGTATCTGACGCTTATTAGAAGGCTCTATCTAGTGTTGTTGTTGAGGCATCACGTATAGAGGTAGAGTTGGTGGGGGCTTGGCAAAAGTGGTGCACGAACCTGTGTGGTGCACGAACCCGTGAGGTACGTTACTTACTATTAAACAGTGACCTAGCATACTGTATGCTTGTATTAGATTTAGAAGATGTTTCTGCACCCTCCTAGCACGTTTGTGCGTTGTGTCTAGTCTTGCTGCAGTTCCTACAGCGCTGAACAGTTGACTAAGCTCTTAGTTAACCACCTCTACCCCAAGTCTTCTTAGATAGCTGAGCTGCTACACACGCCTCAGCAGCTACCTGCAATGCTGCTGGGCCATACTTAAGTGTGCCACTATGCTAAATCTGCTTTCTCTTACGCGATTTTCTCTTAGTTATTACTACTAATTGCTCTTCAAGCTCTTGCACGCGGGCCTTAATAAGGACATTTTTATGCAGCATCTCTTTAGCCCCTTTTACAAGCTTTAAGAACCCCTCTTGTGCTACACTTAGTAATTGTTAGAAGGAGTTGCTTATAAGCTTAGATTAAGACCTAAACTTATGTGTATTACTTAGTGTCTTAGATTGCTACAGCATTTTAGGTAGAGGTACTGCTAGTAGGGTATACAGCTGCACTTTAAGGTAATCTAACACTACCTATGTGTTAGTAGGAATAAGCCCTAATGCCTTAAAGGCCTTTTAGTAGTTAACCTTTATAAACACATTAAGGAATATGTCCCTAAAGGCTAGTAGGAAGCCTTCCTTATTAATATAGAAGATGTGTTAGTGTGCTAAGTCTTAAATATATTAGGAGTACTTACGCTTTAACAGCAAGAAACAGACTATATTAAGTAGCTAGAGGATGTGCAATAAGTAAGGTAGTATATAGAGAGTAAGGATTTAGTTCTCTAGGTAATAGTCCTTAAACTCCTAGTTAAGATAGCTCTTATAGCTGTCTAAGA
>NW_022984810.1:291990-304671 GCF_010094145.1 Didymella exigua CBS 183.55
TATCTCTGCTAGTTAAGAAGCTATAAGCCAAAACGTAAAAAAGCATACCCTACCCATCCGCCAGCCTACTCCTACCTAACGCGTCTTTGTATGCGTGTTTAAGTGCTTTAACTACTTAAGGCTAAGTGCGTTGTTTGTCTAACTATTCTTAGAGACTAAGAGCTTCTAATTGTAGGGTATATCTATCTCCTCATACTAGGCAGAGATGTGGACGCGTCCTTTGTAGATGATGAAAGGTGGGGTTGCATACCCAGCGGCGCAGATGCTCTGGATAACGGTAACCCACTCGCGATCACCTGGCTGAACAAGCTCTGGCCAAGCACGTCTCTCTAAGCCTGTTACAACCTTTAAAGACAAAGCAATACCTATCTAGAACCTAGTTTTATTAAAGTTGTGCATGTTATTATTGTAAACACTATACTTAACTTAAGTATCCTCTACTAGCTTAAACTACACACTAATTATCTTAGGATCTTCCTGTAGTATCCTCTGTCTATCCTTAGCTTAATTAAAGACTATTTTAAGCTTGTCTAAACGCGTCACAAGCCTGCTAGCCTATAGTTTACTAACAGGCTCTTCACCACGCACACTAAGTATCTTATCAGCTATATCTGCCACCTTACATAGCTAGGGCGCAAATCCTTGCAAATTAAGGTTAAGTATATACTAGACAATTGTCTGCTCCTCTAGTATAGTAAGTTTCTAGCAATTAGTGTGTACGTCTAGTTAAAACATGATATTGCAAAGGCAATTAGAGACCTGCTAATAAGGTACATTTAACGCTCTAGCAGCGCTGTAGATACTGCGAAATTAGCCAGCATAGAAGGCCTAGATAGCAAGAATAACTCTGCCTTCTCTAGTAGTATTCTGAAGTTGTTGTTGTTAAGGCATGTTGTGTTAGGGTAAAAGGTGGTTGTGCCAAGAGAAAGTGGCCGGTTCGGTGATATGGCTGGCTCGGTGATAATCTACGTTATAGGTCTTGTACAATAGGATATAGAAAAACCACTCTACAATGCTACAGTTCCTTGCTCCTTATATATAAGGGTTTAGAGGCAGTTTGGTACAACCTCATGCCATGCGACAAGGGCCATGGTCATGAGTCGCAGGACCGTACCCTAGTGGTATCGGGTCATTGTTCGCAGCGCGATGTTACACTAGGAACTGTAGCATTGTAGAGTAGTTTTTCTGTATCCTATTGTACAAGACCTATAGGTGTAGAGAATATATCCTAGTGTTCTTATCATCCCAGCACTCCCATATGCCTCGTAGCGGATTCACACCTATTCCGCATATCTCTCTTCTTGCCTGCGTCGTTACAACTACTGCAAAGAGCGAGTCTGTAAGGGCAAGCTTAAGGTACAACATGTCTGCATAACTGTGATGGCTGCTAATAGTCTTACAAAGCCCCTTAATTAAGTCGCTTACAAGCGCTTTTTTGCCCAAACTAGACTCTCTAAGCCTACAATTATCGCCACTGAGGCCACTGAGCTTAACAACAACCCTGCCTAAGCCTCTGCTGTTGTTAGGCTTAACGCAACAACACACAAATTAGGTACAAAGAAGGATTTTTTATAGACACTGTTAGCCTCCGTATAGTACTTGCCTAACTAAGTCATCTTATCAACAGCAGCAGTGGTCCCTCAGCGTCAATTCACTCGCTGTGGGAGTGTGTTTGAGGCTGCCGACCTCTGATTAGCCAGCTCGTTAGTTTCTGTTCCCACACACACATGTAGATAACCGCTCTTCCGTAGTACCAAAACACACAAGATCGCCCACCACATTCATCAGCTGTGAGGTTGAGAGCCTTATCTGCCACAACATTAACCACATTACTAAGCTTAAGTTTCTGCCAGCGTTTAAGGCAGCATTTAGTTAATTATTTACCTTAACTAACATCTGCTCAGCCTTTTAAGGAGCAGGCCTTGTGCCTTATTAACCAGACACCTCCTCTAGCTCCTCTGCCAGAAGCTGTCTGGGAGGCTTGTACGCCTAGCAACGTACGCGAGCTTGAGGCTCAATCATCACTAATACGTGATCGCGTTCGGCAGCACAGGAGCTCATCACCAGCCTCAATTATTGAGGCTTTTAATCAGCTCAAGAAGGGACCTGAAGTAATGATGCTGTCAGCTGAGCTGATGCGCGATCAGATTACTAGTCTTGAGCGAGCCAATGAGGCAGCAACAACGCGGAGGCAGCGCAAGAGGAAGCGGATTCAGAAGCGAGTATTAACAAAGGGAGCTGGCGAGTATATGTTTGCTCAATATGAGGCTGACCAGCAGCTTGCCCGTGAGAAGCGTCAGGAAGGAGAGCAGTCAGGCCTTAGCCGCCAGGCTCTTGCGCGCTGCAAGAGGTGCAGGGAGGCTGGACACAACTTACGTACATGCAAAAAAGATACCTTTGATACTACTTAATCTACCCTGTAAATGTATATATATAATATTTTGACATTGTTGAGATATACACTTGGAGAGGTGCACAAACTTGGTGGGGGTGCGCCGCTCGCTTATAAAACACGTTACTTTGAGGGACCTGGTAGATAGCTGCAGCGTGTTGCTAGGAGAGATTCGCGTTCTTCTTTAAGAGCCTAGAGCGCAAGCTGTACCTGTACCTGACGTTCTTTTGACGCGTCTAGTTGATGCTGTTAAGTAGGCATAAGTGCATAGGGTGAAATTTGGTGGGGGCTTGGTAAAAGTGACTTGCTCGCCCGGTGACCGGCTCTCCCGTGAGGTACGTTAAGCTTATTAAGCATTGCTACTAGCCTACTATCCTACTAGGACTAGTGGTTGTGACTATTAGGGCCGTTAGCTGAACGGTAGGTGAACATTGTACGAACATTTTATGCCCGTTGCAGGCGTTGCAGGCCTACCAGCTGTACTGTTGCGCACAGTACAATGCCACGATTTCCCGATTTCGACAATGGAAAAACTGTTCCCAATGTAGGAGAGATTCGCGGCTTGTTTCATAGCTTGAAGCGCAAGGTACACTCTAGCTTCCTTTGAAGGTCCTGAATTGCGTTGTTGTTGTAGCATTGTGTTGTAGATAGAGATGTTTAGGGGGGGTCTTGGCAGCGTGACCGGCATACCTGTGCGACCGGTATACCCGTGATGTACGTTACAATAAAACATCTTCCACTAGCTAAATTCTAACATTTTATGTAGCTCTGCAGCCTCATTTTTGGGGTGTGCTTGAGGGCGCCAAGGTGCGCACGGGCCGAACCTGTGCACGGCGTGCATGGTCACTGCATGTCACGCAGGGCGTTCGGCAGATCGGTTGAGCCGACGAGTACCGGCACCTAGTGCCGGCGATCCCCCGAACCAGCCTCTCCTACGCGATGTCGCGTTTGCGCCGCCCGCCCCTCTTACCACTTTACACCACGGTCCTGATCGTAACTCCTTGTACTCTCTGAGACAATCAATCCATAGGAACTCGCTTGTGCGACACTGTCCAAGCAGTTCAAGAGCGACAGTACGCGCGTCTACCAGCAACGACAGCCATGTCCCGATCACACATTATCCAGGCTGAACCGATTGACGATGGTTTGGATACCTTTCGCCGATTTTTGAAAGCAAACCATGGGGATATTAGCGCGGCCAGCGTCTCGCATCTTCCAAGCCAAGGTACTATCGATAGATCCTTAGACGCTTTTATATTGAAAACGTTGTAGGACTGGACGAACTTGCTGTATACCTCATCAGGGTGTTGCAGTCCTTGCCCGCTGCTCGGTCACTTCCATCCATTGCTGGTCGCGGTACCCTTCGTAGTGATCTTCTACGACTTGAGCTCTCGACTGAGTCTGACGACTTCGACCTTACACGTATCATCCCCCTCCTTCGCGCCGTCCTCAATGACGAATCCGATGATATTATTTGGGACAAAGTTTACGACGCCGTGACGGAACCGACTCCACCTCCTCGCCCTCCTTTGTCTATCCTACAAACGCCGTGGCTGCGCAGCACGGGTAGCTTCGCCAACTCGACCGAACACCGCAAATACGTAGACGAGGTGCTAAAGGAGGAGCTAGGGCCTATGTACGTGGGTATACCTGGTTTCTTCGAGGCTTTCTTTGGGGAAGTCGCAGACCTCCAGCCGGCAACACAGGCCGTATTCAAAAGGTGCTGCGAAGGGGATAATCCGCTCTACCAAGAGGAAAGCGGCTGGCAGGGTTGGCCTGAGGAAGCGAAGGAGCGAGATGTCCTGCGCTGGTTTGCAGAAATAACGGGCCAACTCTCGGACTGGGCGGCAGAGCACCGGCCAGCCTCCAAGGCTCGTCGGCGACCGCTGGCACAGCCGCACCAGCCGTTGCAAGGCTCTCGGGCTGACCGCAAGTTGGATATTGGCTTTGTGGACGACCCGAGCGCCGGCGCGGACTCTAAATACCACTGGAAGCAGATTCTCGTACCGGGAGAACTTAAGAGCAACCCAGCGGCCGACGTAGCCTCCAAAGCATGGCTCGACCTCGGACGATACGCCCGAGAGGTCCTCGCCGCTCAGGACAATCGCCGCTTCGTTCCCGGCTTCACGCTGTGTGGATCCCGCATGCGGCTGTGGAACTTCGATCGACTTGGAGGGATCGCCTCCTCGCAGTTTGACATCAATAAAGATGGGCTACAGTTCGTTTCCGCTGTGCTCGGGTTCCTATGGCTGAACGAGGAACAGCTTGGGTTCGACCCAACCATCATCACAGCCGGGGGCAAGCGGTACATCGAGATCGAACGACACGACCGTCCAGAGCGCCTCATCCTTGACAAGGTCATAAAACGCGTGCCTTGTGTTGCCGGTCGAGCCACAACCTGTTGGAAAGCCTATCGCGAAGGGGATGAGTCGCGGGCACCCCTCGTTATCAAGGACTCGTGGCAGTACCCGGAGCGCGAGGAGGAGGGCGAGTTACTGCGTGAAGCAACCGAGAAGGACGTGGTCAACGTGGCGAGATACTATCACCATGGGACGGTTCGTATGGGCGACCAGGACGACACCATCCGTGGGCACGTGCGCCGAGGCCTAGATGTAACGAAAGCAACAAACTACTTGCCGGAAAGCAAAATGCGGCCTCCCGGCACGACTGTTCGCTCACTCTCATGGAAAGGCGGCCAAAGCAGCAGTGCCGCCGGACGGAAGCGATCCTCGAGCTGCACGAACGCACCCTTACCACCCAGCAAGCGAACCTGTTCAAGCTCTCCTGTAAAAAGTGGGAGGGCGACGGCGGATCGAGTGCACCGTCGCGTTATTATCCGAGACTACGGGAAGCCTATATACATGGCGAGTACCAAGACTAGCCTTCTGGCTGCTATGGAAGGCTGCATCGCAGGACATGAGTCACTGCATACGCGGGCTGGCATGCTTCAATGCGATATCTCGCCGAACAACCTGATGGTGAATGAGGACGAGGGAAACCCCTCCTGGCACTCGTTCTTGATCGATCTAGATCTTGCTATTAAGGAGGATCGCGAGAAACCGTCCGGGGCGCGAGGGAAGACCGGCACACGGGCGTTCATGGCGATTGGGGTACTTCTAGACGACGAGCTACACTCCTTCATGCACGATCTAGAATCATTTTTCTGGGTGCTCTTCTGGATATGCATTCACTACGATGGACCATCCCAGCAGAGAATTGTTCCGCGATTTGACAAGTGGAATTACCTAGACGCGGAAGAACTTGCTGCTTCAAAAAAGGGCGTCGTGGATGATGAGCGGGATTTCCTCAAGACTGCGAAAGAAAACTTCACGCCGTACTACCAGCCACTGATCCCTTGCGTAAACGGGTTACGGAGAAAGGTATTCCCTGGAGGCGGCAGGTGGAGGGACCCGAATCCAAAGCTGTACGATGAGATGAAAAAGATACTTTCGACAGTACGGGATGAGTTAAATCGGGCAAAAGGTTAGAGCTCCATTTTCCATGAGCTAGGGGAGCCTCCCATATTCAGGACTGCACCGATTCCTATCAATATGACACTTTTTGTATTAGTCAGCCTTACGATTTGTTTCTCAGTCGGACCTATACTGGGTAGCACGCTCACTTACCTCGATATCGAAAATATTTCCGAGTACGACTACCATTGGGAGAGGATTGCGGGAGTTGTTGTCGGCATTTGTTCAACAGGTCTAGTGATCATTGGCATTACTGCAATCGCGACTGAACCCTATTTAACAAAGGAGGTGTGCTACTGGCTTGACGCGGTCATTATGTGCAATCTCGAGCTTCTCACCAGCAACAATGTCAGCCATTCTGCCTGCCTTTATTGCTTGTTGCCTACTAACAGGAACCTTAGCTCGCCCGATTACTACAGATCTTTATCTCTCCTGGCTGGGCTATATGGGCAGTACATCTGGTGGCGACCTTAACTACACTAGACATTGTTTCTGCGGTTGTATAAGTGGATTGCATCTGTATTGAAGCTATCTGTTGAAGTCATACTTTTAAGCGAAGCTCGTAAGCACAGATTCTGTTGATTCTCGGGGATGAGTACGATCTCTGGAGCAGTAGGGTGAGTGTCAGGACTGGGCTCCGCCCACTAGGCCATGCAAGCAGCAAAAGGTGTTCAATGCTCACTCTGATAGTAAGCACCTACGCGGAACAGTACATATCGTTGCAGTAGACTAAGCAGTATCTGCAATGTCTTTTTTACACGTGCGTGAGTTGTGTCCAGTCTCTCTGCACCTCTTGCAGCGCGCGAGAGCCTGGCAGCTAAGGCCTGATCCTTCTCTATCTTGACACTGTTCATGCTAAATCTGCTGGTCATCCTCACGTTGGGTAAGTAGAGCCTCTGTAACGGTTGAGAGGAAAAGCAGATCACGTGTTGTTGAGCACCTCTTACCTCAGTTGCATCACAAACAGGTCATCAAAACAGACCCCGCAGCGAGCCTTGGAGAGCAAAAGGTACAAGCAGAACAACAACACAGAACAACACAATTCACTCGTTATATACATTTGCCCTTGATACCGCAACAACAGAACTTGGTACTTGGTACATCTGCATCATACCCTTCACCGCAAAAACGGCTCGAGCATAAAAGCAAAGCAAAGCATTTGGCTATGAGATAAAAAGAATCACAAGACATTGTTGCGTGTCCATTAGGTGAAAATACAAGCAAGTGCAGAGTGACAGCAGGTTCGAAACTCGTTTATGCTTGAGGGTTGCCATGTCAAAAAGCGAGAAGCGGCGGTCCTCCCCTTTAATTTACTTTCCAGATTCGTCATTTCTTGCTCTTGGTACAAAGATGGCTGTTAGGTTGGCAATCAAAGCTGCTAACCGAGTGCAGGTTAGACATGTTTCAAGACTTGTCACCATGACGGTACCATGGTACATATATCCGACCGCTCGTAATTTCTCAAAACGTGCAGGAGATAGATTCAAGACTGAAATGGTCATGGGAAGAACAAGAATGGGCGTTGATACATGCAGTCTAGGTCGCCTATCTCATCGAATCCGGTTAAGCGTTCACCTGCAGAATTTGGTACCTGAGTTGGTCAAGCGAGTGGCTGTAGATCTGATAGCTGATGCGATCTTCTCTTCAAAACGGAATGCCTATATATAACCCTTTGCCGCATTTATCAGGCCTTCCTCGATATCATCAAAATGAATCAAAGCACAGGTCTAACTAGCCCACTGGTGGTACCAAACTCTGGTCGCTGGATTGGAAATGACGGAAGTTGGTCATCGTAAGACTCCTAGTAGTTCGGAAGGATTGGCTACTGATCTTACCTAAGATTTCTGGTGCAAGTCGGCAAGCCCCCGCAGTTTTTCCACGTACTGCCAAGCATCAGTTGACAAGCAATTTATGTTCCCGTTGACAAGGACTGCGAGCCCCAACGCATGAACATCACTGATTGTGGTACAAAGCGCGGTATAGAAGTCTTTGATTCGAAACCGAGTCCTGGGTTCCAAAGAAACAGGTCGTCGACATGGAAGGAGGTGGGAGTTTATCGAATGGGTCTCGGAGCCAACCTTGGACTCACCAGTACCGCGTACTACGGATATGACAACATTCGCTTTGGATCTAATTCAGACCAGAATGCCACCCAATCAGAAAGATCAGCTGTGGCTGCATATGCGACTCCGGAGTTTTGGGTCGGCCAGCTGGGGCTGAGTCCCAGTTCAGTCTTCCTGAATGAAACCAATCAAGCGCCTTCGTTCTTGAAGATGCTGAAAGACGAAGGAAAGATCCCAAGTCTGAGCTTTGAATATCAAGCGGGCTCCCCCAATCGTAGGTCTGCTGATGTCGGTTACAGATCGTAAACCACAACTAAGATTTGCTAGGCTTGACGAGAGTCGCTGATAGCCTGGTACTTGGAGGATACGACCGTTCGCGCCAGACGAACATGACGCTTCTCGTACCTCTTAATCCAGATGCTGTCGTCGGTATGCAGTCCATAAGTATACAATCTATCAACGGCCCGACAACGAACATCCCCGGCAACGGCATCAAAGCAACTATTGACACCAACACTCCAGATGTGTGGCTGCCGACTGAAGTGTGTGATACGTTTGCCTCAGCACTCGGACTCACTTACTTCCAGGAAGCAGACCGCTACATTTTTAACGATACCGCACGGTCTGCAATTCAATCACTCTCACCCACCTTTCGTTTTGTCATTGGTACCTCGACGGCCGGAGGTGCCACAGTCACCATCGAGATACCATATGGAGCTTTCGATCTCCAAGCCACATATCCTATATTCGCTACTCCGACATACTACTTCCCACTCAGACGAGCTGCAAATGAGAGCCAATTGACATTTGGCAGAGCATTTCTGCCGGAAGTGTACCCGAGTGTTGATTGGGAGCGAAATGCATTCAATATCAGTCAGGCACTTTTCAATAGCCCGCCACTCCCACGAGATCTCATTACCATCAAGCCAATCGACGCACTTAGTGAAGTGTTTCCCCAGCCTTACGAGCGAGCCGGCGGCTCATCACTCTCTATCGGGGCAATTGTGGGCATAGTTATAGGCTCTCTTGGCATACTCCTCACTCTTGCTGTTCTCTGGTGGTGGAAATCCTCTCGGAGAGGATAGCGAAGGAGTACCATGCAGACAGAGTCCGAACCACCGCACACTCTTTCAACAGATGGAAAGGAAGTTGCACAACTATCAAGGACCAGAACAGCCCTTGAGCTTGAGGGCCGGGCTGTGAAGGAGCTGTACACGCCATTTGGACACTACGGCTACACGGAAAATAAACACTCATGACAGTACACAGAGCTTGTAGAGGCAGACTCAGTGTCACAAATATTTGAGTTGGCCGCAGCGATTCATAAAATCCCAGCTTCGAAGAGGTACTGATCAACGGTTGCATCAGCTGCAAGGGGGAAACTATTCGCACCCGTATCCATTGCAGACGTGAACAATTAAGTAGTCAATTCAACAGCTGTAGCGGCATGTACGTGATATTTCAAGGAGTGAAAGAAGTCCTTTGCTCCGACCAGAGCACACAAGCCACTCTAGTGAATTTGATTCAACTTAGCATTCATACCTGATCCGGTTACCAACGACCGCCTGAAAGCCTCAAAGGCTGTGGTCCTACATCAGGTGGCTTCCTGGGCGGACCAATTTACGACCCCGTTCAGTGAGATGCTCACGTGGGTAGAAAATCATCTAAATGCCACCAAATTGTGTATACTCTGGTCATTCCGGCCCTGTCATGCCATTTTCCCGAGACTAATCTCCCTGATTGTCTTGATTCGGCTTCAGAAAAGATGGTCGCCTTGACGTGTATAGATAGCGATGTCTCGCAGCTTACCAGTATACTGCCCCCGCGATTACTCAGAAGTAACTCGGCCACGGCAACACTATAACGATGAGCCCTGAGCCTTGAAACTTGACAGAAACATTCGATGCTATGCTATTGCTCAAATGAATGCCTTGCTAGTCGCAAGAAGGACTCACTAGCGCCTTTCCAGCCTACATGGACTTCCGACGAACCTTCGCTTAGTTACACTTATTTGTTGCGGCAGACGCAGCCGCTGTATTCATCGATGAAAAACTGCGTCGAGTTGCTTGCCAGCTAGGAGGCGACCATATATACATGCCCTGAGACGTGCTAGTCCAAGGTAGTCAACAGAGGTGACGATCAAGGCCTATGGGATCGACTTGCACCGCAACATTATTCCTAATCACCGACAGCATGATCAAACCGAAATTTCCCCTCTGACTCCACAGCCCCCCTCTCCTCTGGATATGATCGGTCTGAGGGACGCTGCAGTTCTGTAAGCCATGTTTAATTGCTCGCTAAATCTTTCATGCATCAAGCCAGATACGATTAACGCTAACAAGCCCCAGATCTCTGTCTCAGATCTGACGGCCACCAAAGCCAATACTGCTGCGCATGAGAGAGTCATATTTGGTGACCCAGACGACGTAGTCGCGATTGTGCAATCAGCTGCGGACAGTATTGTGCTCGATGTCCATCCTACAAGACAATCATTCAAATCGGATGACAACTGGCGATGTGAAAGTAACGTCTTCGTGATCGCGTTTAGTGGCTGGCTGGTCACGACGACAGCAATATAGTTCGTATGACCACAGGGTTCCGATTCGTGGTGTATGAACCACTATCAGCTACCAGTACCGGTACGGTAGGTAGGTAGCCCGTGCCCAAGCGAGCGTGGTACGATAAAGCCGCAGATGACCCTGCTTAGTGTTCCACCGAACCATCGCAGTCACACGCACCTCACTTTTGTAAATCGCACGCTCCTATATCACTAAAACGCCAAAGCGACATTTGGTGGTCAGTGTCTGTTGGCTCACTGTGCATAACCCTGGTCGTAATCTCCTTTCCTTGTCTCGCATATCGATGTGCTACTTCGGTTTCTGGCAGATTAGTTGGATCAGGCGTTCGCCCAAACCCTCTGTGAAACGGGTGGGTCGACGCGCTGGCCTGTCCCCGTGAAGAGAAGTCCACAGGGGCTGAACACATGCAAGGGTCCAGGCGCCTGTCACAATCACAGCACGGGACAAATAGCCCTGCGACTGGAGTACAATATGAACAGGCCCATCCCCTTACGACTATCAAGGCCCTACCTGTTCTCAAACTCTAATAACTACTAGCTTGCAATTATAACTTCTTTGCTGAACGTCTCACCATGGCCCCCGAGCGGTCGCCTCTGATGGCCAAACATGCTGCTATAGGAGAGTATGTGCCTGCTGGACCTAGCGACAAACGTAGTCCATGCCCTATGATCAACTCCCTCGCAAATCATGGATACCTTCCTCGCAACGGCCAGAATATTCTCGCACACGAGATTAAAGCCGCGATGGCAGAAACTGGGGTTTCAGAAGCGCTAGGCGCGATATTCGTAAATGCAGTATACAATGTGCACCAAAGTAAGAGCGAAAAGAGCAGAGCCGGATTGCTGTCTCGTCTGTACACCACAGTCCGCGATCCTTGGACGCTGCTATCAAGTTTCGGCATGCGCAGATCAGATCAGAAGGATAGCGCAGGGAGACCAGTCCTCGACCTGGATCAACTTGCACTCCCTGGCGCTGTGGAGCACGACATCTCACTCACAAGGCGAGATCACGCACAAAAAGAGGGCAACCTTGCGCGGCAGCATGATCTCATTGAGGGACTTCTTGCGACTTCAGCAGACCGCAGGAAAATCACCAGAACAGATTTAGCATGGTTCCGCAGACAACGTATCGAGACACAGCGTGAAGTCAACCCGGACGTGACTTACGGACCGCTGCAGCATGAGCTGGCGTGCGGTGAGATTGCGCTCATATTAGGTGTGTTTGGCGATGGGAGGAGTGCTCCGTATAAATTTGTGGAGCCGTTCCTGAGGGAGGAGCGCCTCCCGATTGCTGAAGGCTGGAAGAAAAGACAGTGGTGGACGCTTGGGGTGGTCGAAGTGAAAATCATCGCGATGAAAGTAAAGAGTCTTGTTGGCACGCAGATCAAGTAGCACAACGCGAAGTTGTAACGGTTGAGAGGAGAAGCAGATCACGTGTTGTTGGCGGTGGTCTGGTGCTACTTCCTCATGTTGTTGAGCACCTCTTACCTCAGCTGCATCACAAAGACGTCATCAAAACAGACCCCGCAGCGAGCCTTGGAGAGCAAAGATGCAAGCAACAGGACAACAACATAACACAATACACTCATTATAACGTAGATTATCACCAAGCCAGCCATATCACTGAACTAGCCACTTTCTCTTAGCACGACCACCTTTTACCCTAATATAACATGCCTTAATAACAACAACTTTAGAATACTACTAGAGAAGGTAGAGTTATCCTTACTATCTAGGCCTTCTACGCTAGCTAATTTCATAGTATCTACAGCGCTGCTAGAGCGTTAAACATACCTTATTAGCAGGTCTCTAATTACCTTTGCAATATTATGTTTTAACTAGACATACACACTAATTACTAGAAACTTACTATACTAGAGGAGTAGACAATTGTCTAGTATAACGTAGATTATCACCAAGCCGGCCATATCACTGAACCAGCCATTTTCTCTTAGCACAACTAACACAAGTTACTACAACTATAACTACTTGCTATTAAATAGTGACCTAGCATACTGCGTGCTTGCATTAGATTTAGAAGATATTTCTGCACCCTCCTAGCACATTTGTGTGTTATGTCTAGTCTTGCTGTAGTTCCTACAGCGCTAAACAGTTGACTAAGCTCCTAGTTGACTACCTCCACCCTAAGTCTTCTTAGATGGCTAAGCTGCTACA
>NW_022984811.1:0-1309 GCF_010094145.1 Didymella exigua CBS 183.55
TAGTAGATAGTTAGTAGTGTCCTGTTAGTTTACTATACTAAGTACTACTTTAATATTAGTAATTTCTTAGCCTTCTAGTTAATTGTCTAGGATTTCTAGGGTAGGGGTGTATAAGTGCTTTACTACTAGTGTTCTTAATTAGCTCTTGCTTTATATATAAAGTAGCCCTTAAAAGGTAATATCTTTCTTACACTTAAACTTAATAAGTTTAGAAATAATCTTATTTAGTTTCTACTACTTAGGAGCTCTGTCTTAATTAATATAGTAGCAATCCTATATAGAGTGGCGTTATCTATATATAGGGTATTTTGCTCCCCTAGTAGAAGCAGGCTCTTAATCTAAAGGCTGCTTAAGTGTGGTGGTTTTCCTACCTACTATACATTAATATTAAGGTCTGCCCTAGTTAGATAGCATGCTTATAGCATGTTAGGTGTCCCCTTTATAGCTCTAGGAGGCTGCACCCCCTTTAGCAAGAAATACTATATTATTAGCTATAAAGGCCTTATGCTACCCTAATCTAAGAGAATAATTTATTATTATATACTCTTAGTAGTGTTTTATTATCTCCTTCTAACTTATACTAGATTTAAAGCATCTACTATCTTAAAAGCTTATAGCCTATATAGGTGTAACCCTATTTATAGCTATTAGGAAGTCCTTTGTTATTATATTTAATTATAATAATTTAGCAACTTTGTACATCTCTGCTTCTGTAGCTGCCTAGTTATACTTAGCTAGCTAGGTATCCTATTATGACGTGCTTCTTATTAGCTTAAGTGCTAAGAGGTATCTATCTTAGGCTTATTCTTATTTAATTTATTTATTAACCCTAACAGTAAGTTGTAGGTCTGTAATCCACTGTTGCAGTAGTTTCTTAGGAAGACAGCATGTGCGCAGTAGATGTAGCAACACAGTTAACTAGATAAACACAATAATATGCTAAAGGCTTGCTTCCTCCTTCTTATATTTATATTAATTATTCTTGTATTATTTAAGGAGTATTTATAATACTTAAGGTCTTCCTTAAATACCTTCTAGCCTGTTGTTAATAGCTTAGTTAGCCTTAATAGTATGTTAGTGTTTATAGCTAGCGCGTAGTTAGTAATAGTTAGAGCCCTTAGCAAGAGTGGCTTTAATAGTAGTAGTGTAGTTGTCTTTAGGTTAATCTTGTCCTAGATGTTGCGCAACAGGCATCTCGCCTGTAGCTGCGCAAGCCAGCCAGTCTAGTTAGCTTGGTCCCTAAGGACTGTTGTTAGGTCGCGGTATGTTGGTTGCGCCATTTTAGTTGCAGCAGTAAGGTTGCAGTAGT